>NC_059369.1:12007500-12307500 GCF_019703515.2 Myxocyprinus asiaticus
GTATTATAATGAAATAAATTATTATGGTGGCACAATTATATTTTTGTTTACAAAACTAATTTCAAATAATTTCATTTAAGCATACGCCTTCAGATCAAAAGATTTTAAAGATCATGAGAAACATTTCAGTCAAGTGTTTCAAAACTTTTGACCGGTAGTGTGTGTTTGTGTGTATATATATATATATATATACGTTTAACTGGGAAATAAAATTTACAGCACAAGTTATGGGTACTCCAGGGATGTTTGTGCATCAGCATTAGATGCTGGAAATGTCCCTCCCCTTACTGAAATGGAAAATATGATTGGTTAACAAATATCATATCGCATCTGAAATGAACGTTCTGACTGGTGGATCAGCTTAGTCGGACTGTCTGTCTTGCCTGTGCCATCAGTTGTGCTCCTGTAGCTCTGTGCACGTTTATAGAGAATCTCTGTACACTGTTTTTAAATAAAAATAAAATCACAATTCACTCAATGGTGCTGTGGCATCACGTTAGTAAATTCCAGATCAAAAGCCTATTCGTTGTTCTGGCGGCCATACGCAAAATCCCAAGAAAGATAGGTGGGCATACAGCGTATGCATGCCTATGCCCTAGACCAGTGGTTCTCAACCTTTTTGACACCAAGGCCACCCACTGTCCAAGAAAAATATTTGAAGGCCCCCTCGCCCAAAACTAGATGTGTCTTATTAAAATAATTAATCATGGATAATTTTTGATTCTAGAAGTTTCAGAAAGAGTCTGTTTATAATTTGTAGGCATACATCTTAAATTATTTTTTAGCATTTTAATTTAAGTTGTATTATTTTAATTATTTTAATATTTCTTATTTTAAATTAATTTTAAGTCATCTTGAGGCCCCCTGGAAGTGTGCTGAGGCCCCCTAGTGGGTCCCAGCCCCCTTGTTGAGAACCTTTGCCCTAGACTACACTACTGCCGAGTACGTCTATGGGCAGTTATAATCAAGCTTCTGCAGGTTTTTGCATTGTCAAGCTACAGTCTTCATCTCTCTGTCAGTATGCATGACACTATGGTTTATGGTTTATCTATATGTTAGTGATCACTGTTATTTTTATAGGTTTGTTGTCTGTATTGAACAGTTCTGCATCTGTACCTGTCATTTACTTCAGGGTGCATATCCAATAAACATGCTTTGTGCCTCATATCAGCAAATGGAGCTGTTATAATCACTCAATGATAATGAAAGTAAGATATATGCAGTAGATAATGTTTAATTTATAATAATTACATTCTGCATTCATGGCGCTAATGCTAATGCTAGCATGCCAGCCTTGGCCATAGAATGCTCTTTTATTGTATTTTATCATGGAATTTGTAAAATTAGTCGACATGAGATCATGATTTTTTTATTTTTTTATTGTTGAAAGACATTTGATACTTCTGCAAAGTTGGGTGTTGGCTGATAGAAGTGTTACTATGGCAGACAGATAAGAGGATTAGTCAATGAGCAGATTACAGAGTAACAAATTAGAGGCACATCACCGATTATGTTTACATGGACACCAGAAAGCTGCTTATTGCGAAAAAGCGGGTTATTGTGAAAAAACAGCATTCCTGTTTACATGCACTGTATAAGCACATACTCTTTACTCCCTTATACTGTACATGCATCTCGGTCAGTAAGCAGCTTTCTCTACAGAAACCTAAGTTCCCCGTGACGCTTGTGTAAATAACAAACATGGGATCCGAGAAAGACTTTGCTATTATATTTTCTGTTGCTTCACTTTATTTCCAGTTATTCCAGAGTTGTTGCTGTCTTTGTTTCCTTCACTTTCTATCGTGACCTGCAGCGGAGTTGCGCTGCAATATTTGGGTTTGCCTCTAATGTAAAACTCTGAGATTCGCTCAACGTAAGAACGCATATACGCAAACATGAAAGACAGTTGATATTTTACTTTGGTGTGTATAAATGGGTAAAGTTTATAATGTGTGTGCTTTTTCAATTGTACTCCCAAAAATGTTGAATACTTTCAGCTGTGTAGACTTGTTGGGCTGCATCCAATGAGATTTGTTTTCTTAGTCTGTTCTACGCACACGCACTCTTCAAACACCCATCAGAAAGCTGTTTATGCATTTACATGACCACTGTAACAATTCAGGGATGGGGAAGGAGGAAGCTGGTACCGGCTTGACGAACACACAGATTCATGTGTCTCTCTCTACCTGTCTGCCGCTGTCTGTTCTCCTTAAATACTCCCACCACCCCTCACTGGAACGCGAGACCGGTGTGGCACACAGGTGGAACTCATTTACCACTTATCTTCCCGGCCTCACTCTGCACAGATGCCGCTCGGCCCTGCCATGCTCGCAACATACCCACATCGCCAAACTTTCTCTGGGCAGTGACCTATCCCCCACCCCCCATTTCTAGGGAGGGGACATTGGCGCATCAGAATGGTCTCCGGGTCTGACCCGCATGTGCCTGTGAGTGGGAACAGGACGAGGGGTGGGGGGTGGAATAGAGAGAGAGAGAAGAAAGCAGAGAGAGGAGAGAGAGAGAGAGAGGAGAGGGACAGGCTCGCTGGCTCCAGACACGCTGTCGCCTGGTCCTCAGCCACTCCTCCGCCCCCTGGCGGACGACAGCCGCTCCTCCGTCCCCTGGTGGACGGTGACGGCTCCTTCTTCTGGTGGATGGCAACACCTCCTCCACTTCCATGTGGACTGCAGTTGCAAGGACTCCACGACAGTGCATCCTTTCTCCTTCCTGGGTTTCTGCACCAGAGTAACAATTCAGGGATGGGAAAGGAGAAAGCTGGGACCGGCTTGACAAACACGTAGACATTTATTTCTTAAACATAACATAAAATAACTTCACGTGCTGCTTCCCCGCAGACACGCCGAAACTGTGTCTCTCTCTTCCCATCTGCCGATGTCTCCTCTAATGAAATACTCCCACTGCCCTTACTCGCCACAACTACATTAAGCGTGTTCTCCAAGAGAAACCTAGGTGTGACAAACCCCTTTCTCTTAATCCCTTAAACAGAGTAAGTAAAATGTTGTTCTAATGTACATGATGCTTTAGAACGCCATTTTCTGCAAAAAAGTCTTAAGTGCATGTAAACGCAATCAAGGTGTCACAGGAGTGAATGGCTTACAGCCTGCTTATCCATCTAAAATGAACAACTGAACTGCATTCCAAATGGGATAAATCAGCCTCCAAATGGCACTTCAAAAGGAGAACAATTGTAAAACCAATAGAAGATGGAGGGAGTTTTCGGGAATCTGTTTAAAAACAGATCTGGTGGTGCGAGTGTTGCTTAAATTAAACACTTCAACTTTAAAATACAGCCAAAGATGGGAGCAGAGGCCCCCTTTAAGTGCAAAGTATACTTCGATCAGATGTGAACGCTGAGTGTGATGCAAATCTTGTCATCAGCAGAGTGCTCAAGCACTGAAACTCATTCCCTCAATTTAATTGAGTAATGGTGCCTAACAAAACTTGTTTTTTCAAGCTCACCAAATGTGGTCTTCCAATTTAATTAACTTAAACATTTAAGTACAGATAACTTAAAAGGCAAGTACACTTAACTCAACTTTCCAATTTCACCTAATGTGATTTTCCCATTTAATTAACTTAAATATTTAAGTACAGATAACTTAAAAGGCAAGTAGACTTAACTACACTCTCCAGTTAATATATTGTTGTTTATTTAAATTGAATGTGCTATAAATCATTAAAAACAACTTATTACTACTTAGCATTAACAGATTTAAGGTTGAATCCCTTAAACTTCCATAAAACATACTGACTTAACAGCATATTAACCCTATTTATTCAGTGAACAAAATACAATCATACTTGTAGTAACTACAAGTTACAACTACAAATTACAGTAACACACTGCACCACTGAATGGTGGAAAATATTAATATTAACAACATAATATTAACAAAATGAAAAAAGTTCTTTAGAAATTGGCCATTTCAAAAGTGGCCATTTCATTGACTGCATCTTAAAATAATGTCTTACTAAATAATAAAGAGGCAGCAGATTTCTTTCACAAATTACCAAAAGCAAAATGAATCTGTATGGAGAATAGTAATTTGCACAGTAACAGTGAACGGTAACAGCTATTCAAAGTGTGCAAAAAAATAAAAAAAATAATTGTTATTAAATATTAAAATGTTATTAATTATTTGTTATATTCGTTGTATAAGTTAAAATGTGTATTTCAGCGACTTTGGGTAATTCAGGTGTAATGCATAAATTAGGCCAAACAGAAGGCACATTGCTTGTGGGAGGTCATGTAGGTTGTCCAATTTTCCCTCAATTATTATTCCAATAGGGGAAGAAGACAAATGCAGAGAGTTGAGTGACTGAAGACTCATCCCATCTTCAAATAATACAATCCCCACTGGCACATCAAGGATCAAGCTGTGATCATCAGACACCTAGTGAAGACATGTGGATAAGTACAGAGCATTGTAATCATGCGTAAAGAGCATACTGTCGATGTGTGTTTAGCATAACTCACTAAATTCATTTGAAAAAAAAAATATATATATATATTTACAGTTGTGCTCAAAATTTGCATACCCTGGCAGAAATTGTTAAATTTTGGCATTGATTTTGAAAATTTTATTTAAGGATAGTGATCATATGAAGCCACTTATTATCACATAGCTGTTTGGCTCCTTTTTAAATCATAATGATAACAGAAATCACCCAAATGGCCCTGATCAAAAGTTTACATACCCTTGAATGTTTGGCCTTGTTACAGACACACAAGGTGACACACACAGGTTTAAATGGCAATTAAAGGTTAATTTCTCACACCTGTGGCTTTTTAAATTGCAATTGGTGTCTGTGTATAAATAGTCAGTGAGTTTGCTAGCTCTCACGTGGATGCACTGAGCAGGCTAGATACTGAGCCATGGGGAGCAGAAAAGAACTGTCAAAAGGCCTGCGTAAAAAGGTAATGGAACTTTATAAAAATGGAAAAGGATTTAAAAAGATATCCAAAGCCTTGAAAATGCCAGTCAGTACTGTTCAATCACTTATTAAGAAGTGTAAAATTTGGGGATCTCTTGATACCAAGCCAAGATCAGGTAGACCAAGAAAGATTTCAGCTACAACTGCAAGAAGAATTGTTTGGGATACAAAGAAAAACCCACAGGTAACCTCAGGAGAAATACAGGCTGCTCTGGAAAAAGACGGTGTGGTTGTTTCAAGGAGCACAATACGACGATACTTGAAAAAAATGACCTGCATGGTCGAGTTGCCAGAAAGAAGCATTTACTGCACCAATGCCACAAAAAAGCCCAGTTTCAATATGCCCGACAACACCTTGACATGCCTCACAGCTTCTGGCACACTGTAATTTGGAGTGACGAGACCAAAATAGAGCTTTATGGTCACAACCATAAGCACTATGTTTGGAGAGGGGTCAACAAGGCCTATAGTGAAAAGAATACCATCCCCACTGTGAAGCATGGTGGTGGCTCACTGATGTTTGGGGGGTGGGGGGGGGGGGTGAGCTCAAAAGGCACGGGGAATCTTGTGAAAATTTATGGCAAGATGAATGCAGCATGTTATCAGAAAATACTGGCAGACAATTTGCATTCTTCTGCACGAAAGCTGCGCATGGGACGCTCTTGGACTTTCCAGCAGGACAGTGACGCTAAGCACAAGGACAAGTTGACCATCCAGTGGTTACAGCAGAAAAAGGTGAAGGTTCTGGAGTGGCCATCACAGTCTCCTGACCTTAATATCATTGAGCCACTCTGGGGAGATCTCAAACGTGCGGTTCATGCAAGACGACCAAAGACTTTGCATGACCTGGAGGCATTTTGCCAAGACAAATGGGCAGCTATACCACCTGCAAGAATTTGGGGCCTCATAGACAACTATTACAAAAGACTGCACACTGTCATTGACGCTAAAGGGGGCAATACACAGTATTAAGAACTAAGGGTATGCAGACTTTTGAACAGGGGTTATTTCATTTTTTTCTTTGTTGCCATGTTTTGTTTTATGATTGTGCCATTCTGTTATAACCTACAGTTGAATATGAGTCCCTTAAGAATAAAAGAAATGTGTTTTGCCTGTTCACTCATGTTTTCTTTATATATATATATATATATATATATATATATATATATATATATATATATATATGTATGTATATACAGGTGCATCTCAATAAATTGGAATGTCATGGAAAAGTTCATTTATTTCAGTAATTCAACTCAAATTGTGAAACTCGTGTATTAAATAAATTCAATGCACACAGATTGAAGTAGTTTAAGTCTTTGGTTCTTTTAATTGTGATGATTTTGGCTCACATTTAACAAAAACCCACCAATTCACTATCTCAAAAAATTAGAATATGGTGACATGCCAATCAGCTAATCAACTCAAAACACCTGCAAAGGTTTCCTGAGCCTTCAAAATGGTCTCTCAGTTTGGTTCACTAGGCTACACAATCAGGGGGAAGACTGCTGATCTGACAGTTGTCCAGAAGACAATCATTGACACCCTTCACAAGGAGGGTAAGTCACAAACATTCATTGCCAAAGAAGCTGGCTGTTCACAGAGTGCTGTATCCAAGCATGTAAACAGAAAGTTGAGTGGAAGGAAAAAGTGTGGAAGAAAAAGATGCACAACCAACCGAGAGAACCGCAGCTTTATGATTGTCAAGCAAAATCGATTCAAGAATTTGGGTGAACTTCACAAGGAATGGACTGAGGCTGGGGTCAAGGCATCAAGAGCCACCACACACAGACATGTCAAGGAATTTGGCTACAGTTGGTGTATTCCTCTTGTTAAGCCACTCCTGAACCACAGACAACGTCAGAGGCGTCTTACCTGGGCTAAGGAGAAGAAGAACTGGACTGTTGCCCAGTGTTCCAAAGTCCTCTTTTCAGATGAGAGCAAGTTTTGTATTTCATTTGGAAACCAAGGTCCTAGAGTCTGGAGGAAGGGTGGGGAAGCTCATAGCCCAAGTTGCTTGAAGTCCAGTGTTAAGTTTCCACAGTCTGTGATGATTTGGGGTGCAATGTCATCTGCTGGTGTTGGTCCATTGTGTTTTTTGAAAACCAAAGTCACTGCACCCGTTTACCAAGAAATTTTGGAGCACTTCAGGCTTCCTTCTGCTGACCAGCTTTTTAAAGATGCTGATTTCATTTTCCAGCAGGATTTGGCACCTGCCCACACTGCCAAAAGCACCAAAAGTTGGTTAAATGACCATGGTGTTGGTGTGCTTGACTGGCCAGCAAACTCACCAGACCTGAACCCCATAGAGAATCTATGGGGTATTGTCAAGAGGAAAATGAGAAACAAGAGACCATAAAATGCAGATGAGCTGAAGGCCACTGTCAAAGAAACCTGGGCTTCCATACCACCTCAGTAGTGCCACAAACTGATCACCTCCCTGCCACGCCGAATTGAGGCAGTAATTAAAGCAAAATGAGCCCCTACTAAGTATTGAGTACATATACCGTAAATTAACATACTTTCCAGAAGGCCAACAATTCACTAAAAATGTTTTTTTTATTGGTCTTATGATGTATTCTAATTTTTTGAGATAGTGAATTGGTGGGTTTTTGTTAAATGTGAGCCAAAATCATCACAATTAACAGAACCAAAGACTTAAACTACTTCAGTCTGTGTGCATTGAATTTATTTAATACACGAGTTTCACAATTTGAGTTGAATTACTGAAATAAATGAACTTTTCCACGACATTCTAATTTATTGAGATGCACCTGTATATGTATGTATTTGTATTGTCTTAAAGGTGAACTTTTTTTTTACATTTAAATGTGACAAATTCAATTAATTTACATACATGCAAACTCATATGCATATTAATTTACATGCATTTTAAAAGGTGCAATTTAATAAAGTTTATTTTTAAGCCCTGTACACAAAGGATTGTCAAGTCTGTCTGAAACATTTCACTCAAGATCATTCTCTAATGTACTCTTTGTTTAGACTGTTTTGTACAGGGCATATTTACCAAAAATCTTGTGAAGAAAGCAGGAGAGTTATCTCAAAATATGAGGGATAGTCCTTGAAGCACAAGAGTTCTGACCTCAATTGGCTCTGATAACTTTTGTAAAAACATGCAATTTTAATAAAGCCAACAACTTGCTATCAATACATTTAATTTCATGGAATTCATAAGACACTTTTGACACATTTTCTCTGAGATTATCTATGCAGACTAAAGTGCATCCAGTGCATACATGTTTCATATCAATCTACTTTCATTGTTGTAAAGTCATCAGCTATTCTATGACATATTCATTGGGACTCCTAACTAACCTTTGTTTGCTTCAGAAAGTTAATCACGAGCTGACCAGCAACTCCCTTTTTGGCTCTAAAAATATCCACGAGGCGTGTATTGTGTTGATCAAGGCTCCCATAGAATTCCTGCTTTAGATTCTTACCAGCAAACCTATTAAACTCCATGTAGATCTGAAAAAACATTGTAATCATATCACTTAAGAAGACTTTAATGTGACCACTGGATTTGTATGGATTACTTTTGTGCTGACTGCTTGTGCTTTTTGGACGTTCAAGTGTTGGGTCCCCATCAACTCCCATTGAAAGGACCAACTGAGCTGAGATTTTTCTCTAAAAATCTTCAAAAGTGTTTTGCTGAAGAAAAAAAGAAAGTCATACACATCTCAGATGGCATGAGGGTGAGTAGATAAGAGAATTCTCATTTTTGGGGTGAACTAACCCTTAAAGAGCACTGAGTAAATAATCAAGATGATCTTTGCAACATAAATTTAAATGTGTTGGAATGACCATAAATAAGACCAAGTTTGGTCTTCAGACAATTGCAATACTCCACTGGAGCTGGAAGTGATTTGATTCTACTGGACAAAAGAGGTCAGAAAAAAAGACAATCAAGATGTTGACTGAGAATAACAGTAATTGTGTATTACTTGATTCAGCAAACAATGAAGCAACAGCATTTGGTGAGTACTCAGCAAAAAATAAAACTTTTAGGTGTCACCATCATTCTCCCACTAACAATGTAAACTGAAAAAAGGAAAACCTCATTAAGCTCTGACACCTTAACCACACACAAAGAAGTGACATGGCTACTGCAAAGTTCATATGACCGAATATGCTCAGTGTATCATGCTGACATTGTTTTACAGATAAACAGAATCTCTGAGTTGACAGCTACAATCTATGATATTTGCTTAAATTCTGGAAGGCCAGAGCAGGAATCAGCAGAGATCACCATATCTGCACTGATTTGATTCCCTCTACCATCACAGATGATGCGACAAGCACGGTGTTCAGCTGAGGTGCTATTTGATGAAACTGCTGCTGAACATGACCAGGAAATGATGTAACCAGTGCCATTTTAACTTTCTCCATTTCAGTCGAGGGCATGAAAAATTATAGTCAAGATAGTATGCCATCATTCTCCGATGTTTGACAGCCAATGTTAGAGTCATATTTTTTAAGTTTTGAGATTCACGAATGACCTTTTTGAAAAATTTGTGTTTACCCTCAAAGCACATTTTCCAAACATCAGAGAGTGGGCCAAAGGCTTTAATCAGCTGGGGTAATGCTCTATGAAATGGTGCTTTGGTTTCTGTCTGAAACCAGGAAATGTCGATTGCAACAATATTCTGTGTTCTGTTATTATGCAACTCAAGTCATGAATGGACTCATTTGTATGTTTCGATGCAACATCCAATTCAACTATGTTCTTAAGTAGCATCCAAATTTCCCATGAGTTCTCCCTCTCTGGGACATAATCCTCAATGAAAAGTGGTAGCAATCTAAGTAAGGTCCAATTATCATGGCCATTGCCAGCAATTATTCCTTTGCCAGCGAAAACCTTTGGAATTGGCTGAGGTTTGTTGGTTTTGTCAGAAAAAGTGTAAGCATATGTCCTGATGACATGATTAATGGACTCGAGAGAAAAGTATTTATTTTCTATCATGTCCGAAAGGCAGAGACAGAGTTCAACAGGCACTATGCCCTCTAAAAGGTCATGCAAAATGTCTAAAGGCTGGCCAGTGACTGCATGAAAATGCTGCAAAGCATCAGTGAGCGGGCAACTTCCTTTCACCCCATATAGCCTACTCAAAGAAGAATCTTGCTTTACCTCCCGAATGTGCCTTTTGTGAGCGTCTTTAGTCCAAGGTTAAAAGTTTCTAGAGCCAACATCTGTGTGCCGAGTCTCGATTCTTGTAGCCATGCAAAACTGGCAGAACCGCTCCACAGTAAAACTCTCAAAAAACCTGCAAGAGAACGAGCATGAGGTTGTCAGCAGCTACATATAAGACAGTTGCTCCTAAATGATCAATGAATAAACCAGTCTGCTCCAGCTGGAGAAGGTCTTGCACAAGTAGCTGCATGATTTTTTTGTAGCCATACTCTTTTACTGTGCCAGCATTGCAGAGAAGACCAAGTTGGATGGAGTGGAGTGTCAACCTGTACTTCACAGCTATGTTTGCTAATAACCAGTTCCCCTTCTGTCACTCACTCGACGTTGTGTCGATGTAGTGACACTAGGGGTCGCCCTTGGGAGCCCCAAACACCTCTGAAAAGGCCAATGGGAATTGGCGAGTGGAATTTGCATGCCACTCCCCTGGACATACGGGTATAAAAGGAGCTGGCTTGCAACCACTCATTCACATTTTTTCTTCGGAAGCCAAGCGCTTGTGTTCAGCGAGCTGAATTACTCTGCCGATCCATTCGCCTCTATCCAGTGAAAGCTGTTGGATTTACAGCGCATTAGAGTGGTTTCTCCCCCTCTTTCACCAGCATGTGAAGAGAACACCCCTGGGCGCTTCAGCAGCTAAAAGAGTATATTCTTTCCTCATAAAGAGTATATTTTCTACTAAAAGAGTGGCACTTACGAAAGCGTCTTTTTCAAGATGCCCATTCGTTTGTGTATTATTCCTGGTTGCGGTCACTATCTCTCCACTTCTGACGGCCACGATGGCTGTCTCACATGTTTGGGTGCTTCCCACGTGTAGACATCTTTTGTGGATGGTTCGTGTCCTCATTGCAAGGACATGACCATGGCAATATTGCGGTCGCGGCTTTCCTTCGTCAGAGGGAAAGCCATCCCAGCAGCTCCCCGCCTTGGTCCTTCTACCTACGGCTATGAGGCAGAGATGGTTAGCACTGGGGGCGATTTGGGGACCTCAATGGGAGCTTCTCCACCGGGAAAACCCCGTGGACCTCCCATTCCCCAGCAAGCTCATGTTGGTTGGGTCTGGGATGAGACCATGCGCTTGTCTCAGGGTGAGTTCGCAATCTCATTCGGAGCTCGCGAAGAGGATAAGTTATCGATAGCAACATCGGAGAGTGGGTTCGCCCAGTCCGGTGTGGAGGACTTGGCTGGGCTCCCACCCTCAGGTGCGGTAGCCCAGTCGCAGGCTGACGCAGAACTGGCAGCCATGCTTGCCTGGGCAGCTGCGAGCGTCGGGCTGGAGTGGAATACTCCACTCCCCCCTGAACCCGCGCGGCTCGACGATTGGTTCCTGGGCCCAGAGCGCTGCTCACGGCCGCACCCTGCCCCAGTACCTTTCTTCTCAGAGGTGCATGATGAGCTCACGCGATCGTGGCAGGCATCATTAACTGCCCGGACCCGGTCCACGGGCTCCTCCGCTCTCACTACACTCGACGGTGGGGTGGCCAGGGGATATTCGGCTATTCCCCAGGTGGATCAGGCCGTTGCAGTGCACTTATGCCCGCAGAGCGCCGCCACCTTGTGGAACCGTCCGAGGCTCCCGTCCAGGGCATGTAGGCTCACGTCGTCATTGCCAGCTAAGGCCAACAGTGCTGCTGGACAGGCCGCCTCCATTCTGCATGCCATGGCTCTCCTGCAGGTGCACCAAGTCAAGGCACTCAAAGAACTGCACGAGGGTTTGATGCAGGAGCTGCGCTCGGTGACCGATCTCGCCCTCCGGGCGACGAAGGTCATGGCGCGGTCTCTCGGGCAGGCAATGTCCACCCTGGTGGTCCAGGAGCGCCACCTTTGGCTCAACCTAGTCGAGTCAAGGGAGGCTGACAAGGTGCGATTCCTTGACGCCCCCATCTCCCAGGTTGGCCTATTCGGCGACACCATTGGAGACTTTGCCCGGCAGTTTTTGAGAGTAAGGAAGCAGATGGAGGCCATCCAACATATCCTGCCCAGGCACGGCTCAAGATCCCGCACCCTGTCTGCTCGTCACCAAGGGCGTCCCCCTGTGGCGACAACACCAGCTCTGCCACAGCCCACCCCAGCAGGCCGGCCCCAGCGTGGAGCTGCCTGCAGGAAGCAGATGCCACCCATCTCATGGCCAGCCGCCAACAACCCAAGAAAGGCTTCGAAGCATCCCTGATATGGGCAGCCCAGGAAGTCGAAGAACCGCTACACAGGAGCTGGTAAGAGCACCACTCCTTCCCCCGGTGGAAGGCCGGGCAGAGAAGCCTTGTTTACCTTTTCTTTTTATTTGGGTGTGTGGCACCCACATTTTCAAGAAAAGAGCGGTTTCCTCACTTCCTGGGTCACACAGTCGATGTCCACAGCCACCGTTATCACGACCGCCGGGCACCAATTCATTTTGGCAGGTACGGTTCCTCAGAGGTAGGCCTCCCGCCCCCGTGCGCCCAGCTGTGGCACAATCCCACCCTCGACACAACTCAGCACGACCACGAGTGGCACCTCAGGCTCTGCCCCATCGTGAGGCCCCACCCGCTGGTACATCTGATCCAATTGTCCCCTTGGTCCCCCTCGCTCCGGGTGTCCGGGTAACTCTCAAGTAATCCTAAGACCAGGCTATGTGCCCAAGGTTCCCACGACCCCATTTAGGGATCAGGTGGTGAACCTGCAAGCGCTGCCCCAGGAGGAGGAAGACCCTGCCTTGGTGTTGCTGTGTCTGGTGCGTGTTTTGTGCATCTATTTGGATCACACGCAGAGCTTTAGGAGCTCCGAGCAGCTTTTTGTCTGCTTTGGTGGACAGCGGAAAGGGAGTGCTGTCTCCAAACAGAGGATCGCCCACAGGGTCATTGACACCATCGCTATGGCATATCACGCCCAGGATGTGCCACCCCACTTGGGGCTACGAGCCCACTGTACTAGGAGTGTGGCGGCCTCCTGGGCTCTGACCAATGGTGCCTCTTTAGCAGAAATCTGCAGAGCAGTGGGCTGGGCAACACCCAACACCTTTGCGAGATTCTATAATCTCCGGGTTGAAAATCAATAAAAAAAAAAATCAAATCACTTTATTGTCACACAGCCATATACACAAGTGCAATGGTGTGTGAAATTCTTGGGTGCAGTTCCGATCAACATAGCAGTCGTGACAGTGATGAGACATATACCAATTTACAATAACATCAAATTAACACAACACAATTTAAACATCTGTTATACACATAATTACACTCAACAATATACAAATAATAACATACACTGTACAGAATACAATATGCTGTTTTTTTTTTTTTACTATATAGATACACATTATTCAATAAAAATAAAAAAATAAAAATATATATATAAAAAAAAGTATATATATATATATATATATATATATATATATATATATATATATATAGAATGTACAGTATTGTACTGTATTGACATTCAGGCTGTCGGTTTATAGTCAGTTGTTAAGAGAGAACATAATATAATAATAATAATGATGTGAGCTTCCCTCCCTCCAGGAAATATATACAAGGCGGTGTGTGAAAAAAGCTCGGAGGATCATCAGAGACTCCAGCCACCCGAGCCATGGGCTGTTCTCACTGCTACCATCAGGTAGGCGGTATCGCAGCATCAGGACCCGCACCAGCCGACTCCATGATAGCTTCTTCCCCCAAGCAATCAGACTTCTGAACTCTTGATCTCCCACGATCAAAATACATCAGCACTGCACTTTATTACCCTTACTCTTATATCTCACACCGGACTATTATAAATTATATTATTATTATTATTATATTATGTTCTCTCTTAACAACTGACTATCAACCGACAGCCTGAATGTCAATACAGTACAATACTGTACATTCTATATATATAATATATATATACACAGGTGCATCTCAATAAATTAGAATGTCGTGGAAAAGTTCATTTATTTCAGTAATTCAACTCAAATTGTGAAACTCGTGTATTAAATAAATTCAATGCACACAGACTGCAGTAGTTTAAGTCTTTGGTTCTTTTAATTGTGATGATTTTGGCTCACATTTAACAAAAACCCACCAATTCACTATCTCAAAAAATTAGAATACATCATAAGACCAATAAAAACATTTTTTTTAGTGAATTGTTGACCTTCTGGAAAGTATGTTCATTTACTGTATATGTACTCAATACTTGGTAGGGGCTCCTTTTGCTTTAATTACTGCCTCAATTCGGCGTGGCATGGAGGTGATCAGTTTGTGGCACTGCTGAGGTGGTGTGGAAGCCCAGGTTTCTTTGACAGTGGCCTTCAGCTCATCTGCATTTTTTGGTCTCTTGTTTCTCATTTTCCTCTTGACAATACCCCATAGATTCTCTATGGGGTTCAGGTCTGGTGAGTTTGCTGGCCAGTCAAGCACACCAACACCATGGTCATTTAACCAACTTTTGGTGCTTTTGGCAATGTGGGCAGGTGCCAAATCCTGCTGGAAAATGAAATCAGCATCTTTAAAAAGCTGGTCAGCAGAAGGAAGCATGAAGTGCTCCAAAATTTCTTGGTAAATGGGTGCAGTGACTTTGGTTTTCAAAAAACACAATGGACCAACACCAGCAGATGACATTGCACCCCAAATCATCACAGACTGTGGAAACTTAACACTGGACTTCAAGCAACTTGGGCTATGAGCTTCTCCACCCTTCCTCCAGACTCTAGGACCTTGGTTTCCAAATGAAATACAAAACTTGCTCTCATCTGAAAAGAGGACTTTGGAACACTGGGCAACAGTCCAGTTCTTCTTCTCCTTAGCCCAGGTAAGACGCCTCTGACGTTGTCTGTGGTTCGGGAGTGGCTTAACAAGAGGAATACGACAACTGTAGCCAAATTCCTTGACATGTCTGTGTGTGGTGGCTCTTGATGCCTTGACCCCAGCCTCAGTCCATTCCTTGTGAAGTTCACCCAAATTCTTGAATCTATTTTGCTTGACAATCATAAGGCTGCGGTTCTCTCGGTTGGTTGTACATCTTTTTATTCCACACTTTTTCCTTCCACTCAACTTTCTGTTAACATGCTTGGATACAGCACTCTGTGAACAGCCAGCTTCTTTGGCAATGAATGTTTGTGGCTTACCCTCCTTGTGAAGGGTGTCAGTGATTGTCTTCTGGACAACTATCAGATCAGCAGTCTTCCCCATGATTGTGCAGCCTAGTGAACCAAACTGAGAGACCATTTTGAAGGCTCAGGAAACCTTTGCAGGTGTTTTGAGTTGATTAGCTGATTGGCATGTCACCATATTCTAATTTTTTGAGATAGTGAATTGGTGGGTTTTTGTTAAATGTGAGCCAAAATCATCACAATTAAAAGAACCAAAGACTTAAACTACTTCAGTCTGTGTGCATTGAATTTATTTAATACTCGAGTTTCACAATTTGAGTTGGATTACTAAAATAAATGAACTTTTCCACGACATTCTAATTTATTGAGATGCACCTGTATATATATATATATATATATATATATACTTTTTTTTTGAGCCGGTCTTGTCCCGTGTGTTGTCAGGTACGAACAGGTAAGTTCCGGGACAGCTGGCCGGGTGTACCGCTTGCGCATAGCACATGTCCCCTCCCCTGAGGTGAAGACGTGCACTTTTTACCCCCAGTCGTGTTCACGAAGTTGTGGACCCTGGATGTCCTTCCTCCTTAGCCCCATGGCAGGCGGGTTTACGAAGAAACTCGCTGCCGGCCCAATACATGTGCTAACTAGGCCCTGTACTGGGGTAGGTGCTCCACATGCACTGGTTGCCTATACGTAACCCTGTGTGATGTATCTTCTGCAAAAAGTGTTTCCCTGTTGGTAAACTGCATCTTCCTTGGGCAGAGGTCTCTCTGCCCCCAGTCACCGTGTTTGTAGAACTCCTCCCCTCTCGGGTAGGACCTTCCACGGGACTTCTCCACATGAGATGCTTCCAACAAGACTCGATAAGACCATGTGACATATTTCCACTCAAATGCACCCCCTCCCCCCCCCCCATCCGGGTTGGGTGTAGTCTTTGCGGACACCTTCCGACGAACGGACCCTATATGGCCCCCAGCTGAACGATTTCATTCCTTTTGGGGAGAAAAAAAACAGGAGGCCGTGGCTGGGTCAGCCGATCCCTAATTTTGGGCAGTCGACTTGTCCCTGAGGTGCAGAGGACTGTTTGACACCTGTAAGAGCATTGGGGGAGGTTACGTGATGGCCGGGTGCGCTGGCTATGAGGCATGCAGAGGTCTGCCCATCTCGCACCGCCAGTCCACATAACACAGTTCAGTTAGTCGTGTTTTTTTGTATAGGGACCCCTAGTGTCACTACATCGACACAATGTCGAGTGAGTGACAGAGGAGAACATCTCGGTTACTGTCGTAACTTCCATTCCCTGATGGAGGGAACGAGACATTGTGTCCCTCCTGCCATGACACTGAACTACCCGCTGAAATGGCCGGGACCTTGTCTCGGCTCCTCAGCACAAAACCTGAATGAGTGGCTGACAGCCAGCTCCTTTTAAACCCGTATGTCCGGGGGAGTGGCATGCAATTTCCACTCGCCAATTCCCATTGGCCTTTTCTCAAAGATCAGAGGTGTTTGGGGCTTCGAAGGGCGACCCCTAGTGTCACTATATCGACACAATGTCTCGTTCCCTCCATCAGGGAACGGAGGTTACGACAGTAACCAAGACGTACACTGCACAAATGTTGTGTTTACCTCTGAATGTTCCTAATGGATTGGCCACCTCAAACTCATCAATATTAAGTCCAAGAGCAATTCTAAATTCATCACTGTTGAGAAGACTATTCTCTTTAAATTAATGACCATCACAATAAGAACTGTGCATATTCAGTACACGTTCTAGCACTGACAGTGCTTTGTGCAAAATTTCTGGCTTGTTGAGCATTTTCTGTAACACAGGCTGGATTGGTACATACACATACGGTTTCTTCTTGAAGTCATTAAGAAAGGCTACAAATCACTCCTGGGGACATTGGGAATGGACATGTCTCTGCTGATGGGAAAATGATTTAGAGAAAATGCCACATATGTAATGAAATACATTTTTTGAAACACTTAAAAATAAACATTTATATTATGGACAAAGGGACACATTGTCATTTGAAGGAAAAAAAGTGATTTGATGCATGTGCACATTATTAAAATGTGCTTTTTTAAATTATATATTTACACACACATCAACAGAACTTATATTTAAATAGTTCTCTGTAAACGTGTCGCTCTGCTCTCAATCAGCATTTTGTTAATCATGTATAACCCTGCCTCTTCACATCAAAGAATCTATTTGCGGGGAAGGTTTGTACGTGGTCTTCAGTAAACGTAACTGGCCAAAGAAATGCTTAAAACGGTGAACATTCACGATGAAAACCAGTTTTACATCAAAATCATCACAGACATATACATACTGTAAAATAAATATCCTCAATCTTGTACTTGTACATCTTTCAAACATCAGAATTATGTTGCAACTCTAAATACATTCACCAGTACATTTCAGCAGGCTTGTAACTAAATTCTAGTGGAAGATAGATCTCCAGAAGCAGGGTTATTGCAAATTAACACAGCTTATTAATGTCGACTGGACGACATTGACAAGGTTTGACCGAGAAATTGAGCGCCCACTCAGCTGTTCTCAGAAACTTAATATTAACTCAAGCGTGTTTATATCTTGCAAATCACATTATAATAAAACTGATAAGGCAATTAAGCAAAGTTTATACAAGTGTTTTTACTTCAACCTACCAATTTAAAGTACTCCAAGTGCTTTCATCTTTATCTTGATAACTCTCCTGCCTGTCTGCCTGGTGTGTGAGGAAAGTTCTATTACAAGACCAAATAATTCCTGATTCCTATTATTATCTACCAATCACCGTGGTTGTCAGGTCGAACTTCAAGCATGGCCAATCAGATTAAACAGAGACAGAGCAAATAATTTAAATAAATTGTAATTTTGAGTTCTTAACAATTAAAATCTTAATTTTAAAGATTTTGCTGCCAAATAATTTAATGAAACATACCTGTTTGAGTTATAATGCCAAAACATGATATTTTAAGTAATGTTATGATCACTCTATTGCTTTATTAATGACAAATTTAGGGATTACAGTGTGCGCGGTGGTCGATTTGAAAAAAACAATTTAAAGGGGGATGGTGTTGTCAAATATACACTACCGGTCAAAAGTTTTGAAACACTTATTCATTCTTTATTATAATTATTTTTCAAATTTTAGAATAATAGTAAAGTCAGCACAACTGTGGAATAACATAAATGGAACTATGGGAATTATGTTGTGACTAAACAAAATCCAAAATAAATCAAAACTGTGTTATATTTTAGCATCTTCAAAGTAGTCACCCTTTGCCTAGAATTTGCAGACATGTACTCTTGACATTTTCTCAACAAACTTCTTGAGGTATCACCTGGAATACTTTTTAAACAGTATTGAAGGAGTTCCCATCTATGTTGGGCACTTATTGGCTGCTTTTCTTAATTATTTGGTCCAAGTCATCAATTTCAAAAACTTTTTTTTAATTTATTTTTTTTTAATTAAATTTTAGTTTTATAATGAAATAAATTAATATGGTGGTACAATTATATATCTGTCTACAAAATAATTTTAAACATTTAAGCATACGCCTTCAGATCAAAAGATTTGTAAGATCATGAGAAACATTTCAGTCAAGTGTTTCAAAACCTTTGACCAGTAGTGTGTGTGTGTGTGTGTGTGTGTGTGTCTATATATATATATATATATATATATATATATATATATATATATATATATATATATATATATATATATTTAATATATATATATATATATTTAAATAAATACAAATATACTAATACTTATCTAATACTTATTAAGATAACTTACTAGATAAGGATCTAATCTTTATGGGTCACTGACAAATAAGGATGTCCATGGTGTTAAAATGAGACAACTTTAACTAAATTTTGTTTAAAACAATAGTATCATGTTCTCAGAAATGTAATCTTTGTGTTCAATTTGGTGTCATAATTTTTTTTTTAACTTTATAGCATGTTCTACAAAATAGTAATAATAATAATAATAATAAAACTTTATAATTGTCATGTGCTGTAACCATCAAGTAAAAAGTATTATAATACTTTCATTGCACCTTGAATACATATGAATATAAACGACTTTCATTAATTTCCAAAATGATTTCAAACACATTTTTCAAGGTAAAAAAATAAATAAATGAAAAAATATATTGTTTGTAAATATTATGAATTTTTGAGTCAAGAATATCAAGAAGTTTTTTTCAGGGCTCCACAACATGACTTGAACAAAATGTGCCTTTTCCTTAAAATGTAAAAATAAATATCAGATGTTTTTTTTAAACTTCATGCTGTCTTGAGGGTCTAAAGTGTCCGCTCTGTTTTATGTTTTTTTATGGTCAACATAACAAAATAACTACCTACATGTTGGTTTCACCCAATGACTTTGATTTGGTGGACAAAAGCATTTTTAAATATAAATTATATTTTAGAACAATTTTTTTTTTATTATTATTATTATTTTTTAAAAATAACAATAACATATTATTTTGCACTAGTCATGACAACATTTCTTTTCCAGAAATTTTAGCTTTTAATCAGACTTTGACTTTTTTTTAACTGTCTCTGGACACCACATTCAATTTTTTACTTTAATCCCCAGAAAAAATAGCAATATGACTTTAAACTCAGAAATTGGAAATGTGCTCATCATAGAAGATGTGTTTTCAAATAAATGGTTTATGTGAACTGCATTTATTTTATATATTTTTAATTTAATATATCTGAACAGAAATGAGCATCACTTCATTAACCCTTAGGCATAATATGCACCCGTTACCCTCTGTTATATTTTATTATGAATTCTGTGAAAAGAATCCACGTTAGGATCATGAAAACATAAATATATATATATATATTTTTTTTTTTTTTTTTTTTTTCTAGATCGCTCGTCCACTGTCACACACAATCATATTTTCTACTCCAACAGATGAACTAGTAAAGGAAGTTTAGGCTGTTTCTATGAAGGATGCTTAAACAGTGGTGTAAAAAAGCTACACACAAAAGTTTTTATGGGCGAAACTATGAAAATTGTTTGAATTAAAACCATGTACATGTTGTACACTCATCATAGCAATATCTTACCTTCTGTTATGGTGGTTTTACAAGAGGGATGCTTTTTGGTATTTCTTGCAACAAGGGGGATGGCATCCCCTCGCATCCCCCCTCAACTCGAGCCCTGAGTGTACGCAAGTTTATACTTAGGGCTTTAAGAACAATGTCCATTTAATTTTAAACTTTAATATATTTACAGTAGATATAAGTTTTACATGCGTACAGGATGATGATGATGCATCATCCAATATCTTATTATGGAAAAAATAGAAATGTTTGCTAATTTAGTTGTCATGGCACAAAATTTAAAATTATGAAAAGGGGCCATCTTACCCATACTTGGGTTAGATGACCCCCTGCCTGGGGCAATAAGCCCCCAAGGATAAACTTGTTCCAGGTTTTCACAGATTTTATCTAATATATATAACATTATTCTTAATCATGCTTTTTTAGTCGTCTGAAATAAAATACTAAATAAAATATTCTATGCAATTATGTATTTTCACAATTTATTAAAAAAATTGAATATCTGAATAATGATTTTCCATTTTGGATGCTCTATGTAATGACTTAAATTTGCTTAATGACTTTGTCATCAGTTTGAGAGTGTTTCATGGTATCACACTGTAAGCCTGAATGTTGACTCAATTATTCAAAATCCTGCATTAATTTTCTAAGTAAGTAGGATTTTCTATTATATATCATTATTATTGGAATAAATGTGCATCCTTTGGGCTTTGTTTTTTTTTGTTTTTTTTTTTTATTCAGAAAGATCTGACTTTACAGAATGTTCGATTGAAATGTTCTGGATGCCGGCATTAATCTGATATTCATGTTTTGGTATTGACTGAAACACCATCGATCACATACTGCTCTGGAGACTGTGTTCTCTGTAGCTTTTCAAATGAGGTTCTAAAACATTCTTCATGACAATGAAAGGAAACTTTCTCACTCATTTAAAATGAGCTTTACCTAATTAATACATTTTGTATAGAAGGTAAAGAGGCATTTGGAAGGACCTAGTGTGAAATAAGGTACAAAAGGACCACATCAGTCTTAACACTTGAGAGAATTCTGGATATTTTGATTATCGCATTTGAAGCACAAATGGATATTTGAAGCTGAAGTCTTCAAAGGAAGTAGCAGATTGATAACATGAAAAAAAAACAACACCATAAAACAAACTTAAAAAAATAAAAAAATAAATAAAAAATAATAAACAAAAAACATAAAAAATGCAAATAATAATGTGTGTAGGAATCATTAACAAAGGGAGCAGAGGGAAATAAAAACATCAAATAATTAAAATCAACATTGCAAAATTGACTCTTTATTTTCTTAATGTATGATTCTGTATGGAATGCCCCCCTTTTACATTCCAGTAAATTCCAGATGCTTAAAATCAAGTTCAACTCAATTTTTTCTTAATGAAATCATGTTTTCTTATTGAAATACATCCAATTATGGAAGTTAAATGGGTTGTTAACCAAACAACAATAATGAAAACCCAAGTGTGTTAAAAAAAATTTAATAACAGGATACATTTGAATCATACATTTTAAAGGAAGATATTTTTTTCTCTTCAAACTTTACATTGTCACAAAGGCCTTGGCTTTCTCTCCGAGGCTTCCTCTCCAAAAGGAATCAATGTTTTTTTCCCTGAATTTAACCCCAAATCCAACCAAATATGGATTGAGTAACCATATTTGTTCATTGACATTCTCAAGTGTTGAAAAGAAGGCTAGCTAAAGTTTAATGTCTGTATTGTATAGTTTTAAAGTATTCTGTTTGTTGGTTAGTCAAAAAGTCGTACCATTTTGATACTAGTCAAGTCATGCAATATCTAATGATTTCACCATTTCATGCAAAGTACAAGAGTACTTTCATCTCCATGAGTTGTCATGAGAATAAGTTGATTTAACCATGGTTCCACAAACTAGTGAAGCACCAACACCACTATTGGAAGACCGATACAAGTACCAAGTACCTAGTCTTAGGGATCAGACAATTACAAAGTACTGATACGAGTAGTTTTGTGTTTGTGTGTGTATCCCATTCCATTTGTGTATGTACATTTGAAATCTTGCCTATTTTGGCATTTTGTTTAGTAATTAAAAATGACATTCCATCACAATTTTATCAGACTGTAGCTTACCTTTTAGATGTTACCCAGCTATCATGTATTATACATTATTCATGCTTTAACGATGTTGCTTTATCCACATTTATGCCTCCATTCATAGGCAATGCGGCAGTAGTGTTGATTGATTTTTCTGGGTTTGTTGTGTTGTGCCTGACAGTATTTGATGTTCGGCTTTGTCTTGCATTGTTGTTGGGCAAAAGAAAGTAAAAAGTAAAAGAGATAGTGTAAGTCTGATAAAAGCAATGAAAAAGAGAATGAAGCTGCATACAGCATGTTGCATGAAGCTGGATAAAATGAAAATGGGTATGCTAGTTTTAAATGGCTTTCTTGTTTTTTATCTGTCAATATGACTGTCAACATTTGGAATTATCTGTTAAAAAATCATGGATGACTGACAAGAGTGAAAGCATGCTCTCGCTCACACACAAGCGTGCAAGGGAGAGAAACCGCATACAGTTGCAATCAAAATTATTCCCTTACCAGCAATACATTCTGGTGATGTGAATTAAAACACATCAACTAAAACCTCAGTAAACAGCCAAAGTTTTTAATACACATTTGAGTGATTTTGAGAACAAAGAGTTCAGTTTACCCAAATAAAAAATAACTAATTCTCTCCACAAATGTTGTCAAAAATATTCAACCCCCAAAATCAATCATTTGTGGAGCATCCTTTATCCTTAATAACAGCAAATAAATGTTTCAGGTAAGTGATCTCAGGCTTCGGACACCTCTCTATTAGAATTTTTACACATTTCTCATGAGCAAAAGCTTCCAGCTCATTGACATTCTTTGGTTTCTGTGCTGCCACTGCTTCCTTGAAATCCCAACAAAGGTTTGCAATGGGATTTTAATGATGGACTGAAAGGACCATTTAAGGACATTCCACAACCTATCCCTGAACCAGATTTTGGACAACTTGGATCTTGGACTTATCCTTAGTGTTATTGTCTTGCTGGAAAGTCCAGTGATCACTGAGCTTCAATTTACACACTGAAGGCATCACATTTTTCATGCCAAAATGGCCTGATACCTGAAAGAATCCATGGTGTCAGTCACATAGTCAGGATAGCCATTTCCTCCAGCCGCAAAACACCCCCATAACAGGACTGACCCACCTCCATGCTTGACTGTGGGGATGATGTCGTTCTTGTCATCACCTTGTCAACTTACTCCAGACGTACTGCTGACCCATGGGTCTAAAACTCATTTTCAGTTGTGTCATACATCTATAAAACCTTCTTCCAGGACTCCACAGGTCTTTCCTAATTACTTCTTGAAAAGTCAACTGGAGTCAACATTTCCCTTGGTGAAGTTTTGCTTTCTTCCACACCCCAAGAAGGTTGCTGTTGAACCATATTTAAAAAATGTATGAATGGTGCTGCCAACTTTGTCTACCGGAAATTGAAGTGCCTTGGAAATATACTTTTAGCCATGACCTTTCTTGTGTAATGAAATAATCTCCTGTATTAGCTTTTGAGACAGCTTATATTTAATTGCATTTTTTGCATAGAAATACATTTTTGCTTACAATGCTAAACTTACATTTTAAAACTTAAATAAGTGCCATTGCAGATTGATGACTTAATTTTGTTTTAAAACAATTACTTGTGTAGCCTTACATATTTAAGAAACAGCTACACGCAATAGGGTTTGAATAATGATTTAATGTATAATGTATTTTTTTTTTAAATACTGCTATTTAGAAATATTAGGTTATATATTCACACTATGACTTTGAATGTGTCGCTCAACTGATATAGATGTAAAGTTTAAAAATTCTGGGTCATCGGAAAAGCTTACCTTTGTAAATTCTTACAGAATAATTTAAATTGCAACTGTATATCATGGATAAGATTGATAAAATTAAAAAAAAAATGCAAAGTTTAAATGGTTTAAACTTTAATGTACTCAGAAAGATTAAAGGGATAGTTCAACCAAAACAGCAGTGGCGCCAGAGAATTGTGATTGGGGAAGCTGGATTGTTTATAGCAGGTGCTAAAGAATTTTGAAGCAACAAACAACAACAAATAATACTACTACAGAACAACGAGATTCAATGATCCCGGGCTAATAGGGTACATAATTGAAATGCACATTACTAAATGTTTAGCTTTATAAATTTATACAACAACGCAAGCACAATTAATTCTGTGAATTTAGAATGAACAAATCAAATGCATACAAAAAGTTTACAACAACAAGCAGGAACAAACAATCACAATCCAAATCATATTTACCACAGAAAGTATCTGTGGATTTACTGGCCTATAAGTTTTCTTTCTGTACTCTTACAAAACATAGTCCATCCCCCTCCTCCCAAAACACTGAACTCACACACACATAGGTTAAATGCTGACGGTATGATCAACCTACGCAAACAAAGTCATTTAAACCAGCATATCAACAAAAACTGGTGTACTGTACTCACATGTCACACGATAACAGTCCGCCTGTTGTTGTGATTTGCAGTGAAGCGGTCGATCACTGCATTAATGTCCAATTCTTTGGTCCTTCTGGAACTGATCGCCAGCACACCCAGATTGCTGGTTTGAGCATCTCCGCTTCTATTCCTCAGATAGGTCTTTAAATGGCGTAAGCAAGAAAAGCTCCTCTCACATGCAGCTGATGTGATGGGCAGTGTCATGGAGATGCACACAAGTTTATATAAATCAACAAAATAATCCTTGTATGGTCTTAATAGCACCAACACGTCATGGGTGGTGTTGACGATATCCCCATTTTGTTTTTTCCTTTCTATAAGTCGCTTTGCCTGGTGAAGTTCTGCAGAGAGGTTTTCCTCCATTACTCCACAGTGTTTAGCCATTGGCAAAAGGCAATCTTTGTCCATGGATGTTTTGTGCTTGGGGTCGAGAGCTGTTGCTCCTCTCAGAATGTGACAGCTTTCGACGAAAAATGTCTGTTCAAGTCACTAACCAATCGGTCGATTACTGAGAAAAAACAGTAGTTACGATAGTCGTCTGAAGTTTCCAATCGCTTTCTTGACCCTGTTTGGCTGTTCACCTCAAACTCCTGCAGGTGGCGAGGCTGTGCTTTTCTCCTCACCTGTGGTCGCTGCATTTCAATGCCCACCGAAGCACACTGGTCACTGGCACACTCCCAGTTTGCATTCCACTTTTCAACTTTGCGATTCTCGTTGAGGGTATCGACAACTGAACAGACCAGATCAGTGGCAGATTCCAGCTCCAAATCTGTGGTCTGTAGATGATCGGATATGGTTTTTGTGAGGTTGAATATGCTTTCCAGCATAGTGACATGCAGAACAAACTGTCCATCAATCAGTCCAATCAGTGAATTTGCTTCGGTTGCCCTATAAGCATTTGACTGGTCGCTCATATCTGCTAGAATCGCTGAAATAGCAGGGAGAGCTCTTTTTATTGCCCACAGTGTAGAAAATTGGCAGGCCCATTGCGTGTCTGATAATCTTTGCAGTTCCACTATCCGTTTGGTGGGCTCAAATTCTTGCTGCTTCTCGATAAACAGTTTGTGAATAACAGACCCGTAAAAAAAATTGTAGAGCATCTGCACTACTGCAAAACATTCTGCAACTGGTTTCACATTATGCACACAGTCAACTAAAACCAAGTTTAGTCTGTGTGCATAGCAATGGATGTAAAGCGCGTGTGGCACTTCTTAGCGAAATCTTTCCTGGGCACCTTTGTTGCACCCAGACATAACTGATGCCCTGTCGTAGCACTGGGCAATGCATGCATTTTTGTCTATGTTACACTTAGCTAACGTCTGTTTAACTGACCCGAGTAAAGACTGTGCATCTAAGCCATCTGCCGGAATAAAGTCCAAGAATTCTTCATGAATGTTGTCATTTTTTAGGTAACGCAATACAACAGATATCTGCTCTTTCTTGCTTATGTCTATGGTTTCATCAACCATTAAGGCAAAGTGCTCTCCCAGCTTAACCTCGTCACTTACTTGCCCCATTATCATGCTAGACATAATGTCAATCAATTCATTCTGAACGTCATGGTGCACGTATTTAGCATTGCCAGGCCCACTAGCTAACGTTTTTGACACAGTACTGTCAAACTTTCCAAGCAGGTTTAACAGTTCAAGGAAATAACCTCTGCTGGTGAATTGCTCATTTTCTCTGTGCCCTCGCTGACCAATCGTTTGACAAGCTGTAAACCGTAGTGACTCAACTACTGCTCACATGTACTGCATGTTTTCTTGTACAATCTTGGAATGTCCAACCTCACGTTGTGTTAAAATCTTCAACCCACTTTTCGATTGAACCTTAAATTCACACCATGTTTCCATGGCTAGTTTATGGGAACCACTTGCATTGTGTTGGGCCAGTTTCTCTGCTCCTTTTCTCCAGTTTCAAAACCCGGCATGGGCATGGGTGCTCTTTCCGATATGACCCGGCCCATGGTGGGAAAATATGTCTACATGCATAGCAGAAAGCAGCATCAACTGAAAGCGAGTATTCCAGCCATGAGTATTGTTTGAACCAAAAGTTGTTAAACCCCCTTGATTGAGATCCAAATTTTCGGGTAAGACTTTAATTGAGGACACCTCGGTCCCTCAGCTGGATCTTGGCTTAAATCCACAGGACCACCAGGTTTCTTGCTAGTGATGACAGCTATGGCAGTGGAAGCTTACTCTTCTCTCACCCCCCCCCCACTCTCATTATCACTCTCTGAGTCTTCTGCCAAAGACGAACCCTCCGCTGCCACTGACGTTACCCCATCTTCCTCTTCTTCATCGTCCTCTCGTCCTCATTATCCTGCATGTTTGGTATCACGATGTCCTCCACCGCATTAGCATTAAAATTGCTGGAATTAGGAATCTGTGGATCGCCAGCGACATCATCCACTCTCCCTCGTTTTTTGGGACAACAGAAGTAAAGTGGTCCATAATCAGCTAAATACCTCACTAGAACATACAAACTTATTGTTTTTCACCGAATCGATTTGACACTTCGAAACTGCTAGACTAACCTTAACGTTATCACGCACACGCAATCACACTTGCAGTGATATGAACCAACCAATCAAATCACACACAACAATCAGCAAAGGTCAACGGTCTTCATCACTTACTTAAAGCTAGGGTATGCAATCTTTTTCAGAAATTTTTTTTTGTTATACTGGTTGAAAGTCTCTTCACATCCTGATAGCAATCAATAATTTAAGTGGTCTAAATGTATATATATATATATATACATATATATCTCGTGTCTACCACTGCGGGTGGTAGCCACTTAAGTCTTCCATGTCCCATCCAGGGGCCAGACATGGAGATTCCAGAGGTCTAGTTGCGGGTGCCAGATGGTGCCCCGCCCTTGAGAAAGAAGGTCCTTCCTCAGGGGAATTCTCCAGGAGGGGCTGTCGCGAGGAGCGTGAGGTCCGAGAACCACGTCTGGGTGGGCCAGTAGGGTGCTACCAGGATGACCTGCTCCTCGTCCTCCCTGACCTTGCACAGGGTCTGTGCAAGTAGGCTCTCTGGAGGAAACACATATTTGCATAGTCCAGGGGGCCAGCTGTGTGCCAGCGCGTCTATACCGAGAGGTGCCTTGGTTAGGGCATACCAGAGCAGGCAGTGGGAGGATTCTTGGGAAGCGAACAGGTCTACCTGTGCCTGCCCGAAACGACTCCAAATCAGCTGGACCACCTGAGGGTGGAGTCTCCACTCTCCCCTGAGGGTAACCTGTCGTGACAGCGCCTCTGCTGCAGTGTTGAGGTCGCCCAGGATGTGAGTGGCTCGCAGCGACTTGAAGTGCTGCTGACTCCAGAGGAGGAGACAGCGGGCGAGTTGTGACATACAACAGGAGCGTAAACCGTCTTGACTGTTGATGTATGCTACCATTGCCGTATTGTCTGTCCAAACTAACACATGCTTGCGCTGGATCAACGGCCGAAACCTCAGCAGAGTGAGCAGAATTGCCAACAACTCGAGGCAGTTGATGTGCCAATGCAGCCGCGGGCCTGTCCAGGAGCATACAGCACCCCAGCCCATTTTGGAGGCGTCTGTCGTAACCACGACATGCCTGGAGACCTGCTCTAGGGGAACGCCTGCCCGTAGAAATGTGTCCCGTGGCGCCATGCCCATCTCGGGAATCGAGTCTGGAGCCAGTGCTGAAGCGGTCTCATATGCATCAACCCGAGCAGAGTGGCCACCGCTGAGGATGCCATATGCCCCAGGAGCCTCTGAAATAGTTTCAGTGGAACCGCTGTCTGCTATTTGAACGCCTTCAAACAGGTCAGCACGACTGTGCACGCTCATTCGTGAGGCATGCCGTCATCAAGACTGAGTCCAACTCGAAGCCAAGAAAAGAGATGCTCTGAACCGGGAGGAGCTTGCTCTTTCCCCAGTTGACCCAAAGCCCTAGTCGGCTGAGGTGCGAGAGCACCAGGTCCCTGTGTGCACACAACACATCCCGAGAATGAGCTAGGATTATCTCATCGTTGAGATAGTTGAAGATGCGAATGCCCACTTCCCTTAATGGGGCAAGGGCTGCCTCTGCGACCTTCGTGAAGACGTGAGGGGACAAGGACAGGCCAAAAGGGAGGACCTTGTACTGATATGTCCGACCCTCAAATGCAAACTGCAGGAAGGGTCTGTGTCAAGGTAGAATCGAGATGTGGAAGTACGCGTCCTTCAGGTCTACCGCCGTGAACCAATCTTGATGCCAGACGCTCGCTAGAATGCGTTTTTGCGTCAGCATCTTGAACGGGAGTCTGTGTAAAGCCCGGTTCAGTACTCGCAGGTCCAAGATTGGCCGCAACCCACCGCCTTGCTTCGGTACAATGAAGTAGGGGCTGTAAAACCCCTTCTTCATCTCGGCCGGAGGGACAGGCTCTATCGCACCCTTTCCGTAGGAGGGTACCGATTTCCACGCGCAAGGTAGCGGCGTTCTCGCCCTTCACCGAGGTGAAGTGGATGCCGCTGAACCTGGGCGGATGCCTGGCGAACTGAATCGCATAGCTGAATCGGACGGTCCGGACCAGCCATCACGATGGGTTGGAAAGTGCAAGTCACGCATCCAAGCTCCGGGCGAGGGGTACCAAGGGGACAGTCTCATCGGATGTACTGGCAGGTGGGGCCTAGCGGCGGGGTGGAGCCTGAGGTGCCACGCCGTGTCGTGGCCATGCTGAGTTCAGGGACATCGAAATAAATAAATAGACGTTCCATGTGTGCCGCTCTTTTAGAGAAATATACTCTTTTTTTTAGAATATACTCTTTTATTTCTGCCGAAGCGCCCAGGGGCATTTTCTGCAGTGCACCAGTGCAGAGGGGGGAGAAGCCACTGAAATGCACCGTCAGATCCAGCAGAGGTGAATGAACAGCCGTGGGAATTCAGCTCAGTGAACATCGACCGTTCGGCTCCGAAGAGAAAATCTGAATGAGTGGTTGCATACCAGCTCCTTTTATACCCGTATATTCGAGGGAGTGGTATGCAAATACCACTCGCCAATTTTCATTGGCCTTTTTTCAAAGACCAGAGGTGTTTCGGGCTCCCAAGAGTGACCCCTAGTGTCACTACATCGACACAACGTCGAGTGAGTGACAGATAGGGAACTGCGTTTTCATTTTTTAAACACTCTCCATCCACACCGTTTTCAAGCGTTTTCCAAAAGTTGACCTTGTAATTGTCCTCGTGTTCCATCGCCGGACACCAATTCCGAGTAAACTTCCTGTCACCTTTGAAGGAATGCAATGTGAATGTTGTACACATTAGTAACATTTATTTTTAACAACGCTATCAAAGTGAATATCAGGCACAACAGCGGCACTATAACACGGGGTGCATTTTTGATTGTTTTGGTTGAATGGATCACATGACTGCGTCTGATGACAACAAATATGTCATAGTTTTTTAGAAATATCCGTTTTCCTAATCCACACTACAATGAGAACACATGTGGATGGAAGGCCAAAACGTAGAGAAAAAGATGCATTTTCAAACTAAAACATATTAGTGCGGACTTGGCCTTAGTGATGGTACCATTACCAAGTACAAGTGTTTACCATGAGTACTAATAAGTGGTATCAGTTCATCTCTAATGCTAACATACTGTACATTAGCTGCTGAACTATAGAAATGGTTCACCAAAATTTTTTAATTCTGTCATCAGTACTCACCCTCATCCAAACAAACAATGCGCAATGCACGGAACATTTCAAACATACACAAACACCAATAACATTCGAGTGCTGCAGTGGAGTGCTGGAATTAGTGTAATTGATAACAGAATTTTTTATTTAGAATAGACTACTGCGTTATGACACAGTTTATGATCCCATCTGGGTTTTTTTTTATAATCAATGTATTTCATAGGTCATGGTTCTGTGTTATACAGTAATGGGAATGGACTGTATGTCACCATATGCAGACCTAGAAAACAGCATTAGAAAATCATATCAATCGTGCTAATCTTGGGTTTCTTTGACACCTACTATTTATACTCTGGCATGTTAATGGCTACCTCCACATTATCACCATAATTTTAATCAGCAATTCAAAGGGAAATAATATAAATAATTTCATGTGGGTTGGGTTGTAACATTCTTATTTGAATTTGACATACAGGGGGAGGCAGTGTGGCAAACAGTAGGCACTTCCTTTGGACTGCAACTCACAGAGAAAGCATGCCAAGAAGCCCATGCACAGGGCTGAATAGATTCAGACCCCTCACTGCTACAGAGCACCAGAATAGAGGAGCAAGACTAAGTGTTCAGCACGTCCCCTGTTGCCCTCCAGGAATCTGTATTGTACCTCGGCAACCATCATGCTACTCGACACAACAGCCATTTGCCACTTAATTGCACTTTTACAGACTTCATGGTCACACTGGCACAGGGTACTTTGTGTCATACACGACGCTCAGCTGCCTCTCAGCATCCTGTAATTGTAAAATTTTTATACTCCATGTTGCTTTAATGCAGCTAATGTAGTTTTTTTTTTTTTTTTTTTTTTTTTTTTTGAGCCAGTGAACCTCTACTGGTTTTGCTTCAGGACCAGATTTTGCATTGGCTATCAAGTGGTGACCCAACACTATACCAAAATTGTTAACTGGATCAAGTAAACAAAAATTACCTTAAATTCAGACATTAAAATTTACTATGATAGCTTATTTGTTATATTGAGCCAATACTTTGCATTTACCAAGTGACAGAGGAATTTGAGCCAAAATACTGTAGAGTTTGATTGGACTCACAGTCTTTGATGTCAACTACAAAATAAATGGGAAGTGTTTATCCTACCTTTTAAAAGTTAATAAGAACAGCACTTTTGCTATCCTACGAATGCAAATAGCTATTTATTATTTGCATTTAGCATTGTTTTTTTTACTGCTGTCCATGTCCATATCAGCACAGACCGGCGACCCACCAGTTAATGTTGTCTGAGATAGTACAGTATTCCATGACTATGTACTATTTTGTGTCTGTAACACTCATGGCTGCCTGCTCTAATTTCTTAAATCATTTTAGGTTAAAGCATGCAGATTGGTTTAACAGCCTTAACACAGAAGACATACTGATAACATGTCAGCGTTCAGTGGAATCATGTTGGAAAAAAGAATGTATGCAGGAAAGCACCCAGAGGAGCGCTCTATCTTTGGCTATTTATGGATGGCATGAAGCTTGATGCTTTGGAGCTCCCAACAATGGTAAAATATCGTACAACTTGGCATGGACAAAAAGCTGCAACTGTTATTCCCCATAGAGACCAACCGATCAACAAACAGAATTCCAAATAAATACAATTCAGACATTACATTTTCGGTAGTCTCCTATCCAAAAATGTATTTTGAGAAAGAAAATGTCTGTGAACAAATTTGGTTAATCTTTCCATATTTATTTGTGCAATACAAATGACAAATGAGTTAAACAGTAAAAATAATAATAATACTGTCCATTAGTTTGTTTATTTTTCTCTATGGGAGTCAAAGTCGTACATGTTTGTACAAGTCTCGTATTGTTATTATGACTTATCATGAGACAGGACTTGGAGCTCTGGTTTAAAATATTTTTACATATCAGTGAAGTAATAATAATTACAATAGCAAAAACAGTAATTGAACCTTAAAAAAAAAAGGAGATCCTGAGATCTCTGAGGCAGAACGGCCCAAGCTTTGTTTTCCATTTAATAAATGTCAGGACCAGGAACATCACTGACGTGGAATCAGTATTGTAAAACCTGGCAAGACATGTCCAAATGTGCCATTTTTTATTTTATTTTTATTATTATTTAAATGAATGTGAATGAGATTTGTGAGCTCTAGTAAAAAGGAAGTAAGTACAGCTTAGGTTTTTGAACTGTATCTCAAAAAAGCTATCATGTGGCTTCAGAAGACTTGTAATATATAGAATATATTGTAGTGCACAAGTCATGTCGTTTCAGTAGCTTGGTAGTATGGAAAACAGAAGATCGAAAATACTGCCTCATATCCCATTTTGTGTTTTACAAAAAATTAAAATGGGGTTGGAATGCAATAAGGTTGAGTAAATGATGACAGACCCTTTTATTTTTGGGTGAACCATTCCTTTAACAGGCAGCCAAAGCAAATTGGCTAAAACATACTTAAAGTATTCTAGCTGCAGCATGTACAGCCTTGCTTTACCATAGCTGGTTTTGTAAAGTTGCACTTGGCTCTAAATGCTATTACCAATGCTAAATGCATTGGGTGGTGTTCCAAGCTCTATTAAATGAAAGGACAACAGCATTGCTACTAAGAATGTGCAATTTGTCTGTAATATTCTGTAAATAGCTCACCTTGGCCTTGCTCTCAATGCAGTGGGACATGACACTGAGGACACTGAGTGAGATCCCAGATAAATATATTACACCAATAAATAATTCCATTTGATTGCTATCTCCAAGAGCTTGAATGAAGCGTCGCCATCCATACAGAAGGCAGCGGGCATCTGTTACGAACATCTCTCACTCTCTAAAGAGATCAAAAGGGCTTGTCGCACTAGCGCACTTGTCGAAACACAAAACAAAGTGTTTGCAGACATAACGCTGCTGTTTCTTTTTCAGTCATTAATAGCACTGAGGATCACTGTTCAACAAGATTAGAACAGCCTTGATCATGCTTGTCTGGATATTTTTAAACTATGAAAACTTTGTAGATGACTGCAATTTACCTAAATAGAACATAAATCAACTTCCTATTTTATGCCAGATCAGCACTATTCATTATTCATCTGACCCTGCTGCGCTGACCTGTGTTTGGTTATATAATTCATTTTGGAACAGAGCATAATCTTGTAAATGCCTGTTTAATCAGACCTCTTTTTTATCAGCTTCCCTATATGCATCAAAAATGGCTTGTGCTTGCAAATCTGTTTTAACAAGCACTTTCAGAATACTCTTCAGTCATTCACATTTGACCCATGAATTTAAAGAGATAGTTCACCCAAAAATGATAATTCTTTTATAATTCGCTCACCCTTATGCCTTCTCAAACTTGTATGATTTTCTGTATTTTGTGGTGTACGGAACACAAAAAAAGATATATTGAAATTTGAATGAGGTGTTTTTTTTAATTATTATTATTTTTATTTTATTTTATTTTATTTATTCAGTGTAAATCAATGGGGTCCAATAATTTCAAGCTCCAAAAATGACATAAAGGCAGCATAAAAGTAATCAATTCTACTTGAGTGGTTTAAATATTGTGTTCTAAAGTAATATGATCGCTAAATTAAGCCCAAAATGTAAATAATATTTATATATATATTTTTTTTTTTTGTAAATGGCCTTTTTGCATGTGAATGAAAAGTGTTGTTACAATGAGAAACAGCACTTTGCTGCAGGTTTGTTGTAAAGTCCAAAATAGCACCAATCCTTCAATAATAGCCTGTTTGCGAAGCCTGCATTAGATTGTGACAGGTTCACAAAACAAAATCTGTTGCAATGAGACAGAAATTGTCAGGGATGTTTGTAAAAATAAACTTTTTGAGTGGAAACATTTAAAAATGTTACTCTTAACTCAAAAAGTAACTCTTTGGCTGAACTTGATTCAATCATGGACAGTTCCACATGTTTGAAATGAGCTTTCTTACAGCTACACTATGTAACTTTTCGCCCTCTAGATGTTAAAATCTAAAACTGCATGCATCTTGTGGAAGGACATTGTTTTGGTTGTGGTTCGGCTCAGCTGCTCTGCAGGGATAAATGTGGTGCAAGGCACCGGTGTACACATGAATACAGGACATCTTATCAGAGTGAATGGACAAATTAATAACGAAAGAAAGGAAAAGATGGATATCTGAATACATGTCATCCGAACAGGTAAATGCCATATCTTATGCTGTTGTTTTGACTTATTGGAAACATTGATGTTTTGGAATAAATGAAGTTACAAAAGTTAGGCAACGTTTATTAACATCAGATATAATGATTGCTAGTCTGATAAGGTCAAACGGTGTAAAGTTTTTATAACTGCTGGATATTCTGGCTGAATAGACCGCAGTAGTAACTAATTTATAGATTGTCATTGTTACCAACCAGTGGTCAGCATCATTTCAAGACTTGCATGTCCTTGGCAAGCCTAGGACTAAAGGATTTATTTATATAAATTATTGCTGTTATAAAGAAAAATACACGTGTGCTAGTGAAATGTTCTGCACCGATTACAGTATAATTATTGTATTTCACTTCACGTGTGTGTGTGTGTGTGTGTGTGTGTGTGTGTGTGTTTACACAACTATACATAAACCATATCAATAAAATATCTTACCTGTTGAGTAAGAAAAAAGCCATCTCTGGGTCACTTTTAAATCCTTTCAGATCTCTGAGTTGTCGCGCCCTCTGAAAAGCCAAGCCGATGTTGATTCGGGTTTTATTACGAACTCTGTTGCTTTCCCTTTTTGCTTGTAGACTCTGCTCTGTTCAGGGTTTCTTTGTTTTTTACAAAGTGATTCCCTGGAGGTTCGCCGTTTTGAATGATCCATGGTCAGTTTTTCTAGTTTGTTGTGACAACAAACTTTCAGCTTCAGCTACTCCCACACGCAGGCTAGTTAGTTACTTCTGTCACACCATTTCTTTCTTCTGTTTTTTAGAGGCTGCTGACCACAGTTTGGGAGCCATCCCCATCCAAGGCCTGCTCTTCCTGATTTGATTCTTCCAACAATCTCTTGTTGCTTCAGTCTTGAAACCACCCTGTTTACAACCTCCTCTGCCTTCCAGGAGCAGCCTGTTTGGACCTGGGCTTGACAAGCCCTCACTGACTGGTCTGTTGATTCTCTTAGTTCTAAGAACAGCCTAGTATACTCCTGCTTGTAACTCAGTGTGATAGACTTTAATGGCAGCTGTAAGGCATTTCTTCCAAACAATGCTACATCTGAAAGACAACGTGGCAAGCCAAGCCACTTCCCGATGTAACTGTTGGCCTTGGTGTTCACCCACGCCACTGCAGTGATCTCACCAGCATTTGTGGCCACATCTGGTGATGATACAATGTAAATTGGTAACACTACACCTTGTATTTGCCTGGGAGATGACAGTTGTCTATCTTATCCAAAACTTCTTTCAGCTGCTCCAGAACCAACCCTGCCATGTGTTTATCTGACATATCTGCTGTGTATTCTCTCCCTAAACTTGGAATGGGCTGCTCTGCCAGCAATGGACTCTTTCACCATCCACCTTAAACAATATCTTGTCACTTCTAACCCCCTTACGAATAGAAAGGCTATGTGACTTTGCTGGCTTGATCTTCATCCTGTCTGTTTGTATATGCAGCAGTCTGGAGGATGCTTATGACATCATCCATATAGCTGTGCAGTGCTGGAAATCTCACCCCAGAATGTTAGATCTGTCTGGCACAAATTAGGATGATCTCGAATGCAGCTGTGAACAGGATGGGAGATATTGAACATTCCATTGCAATCCCCTTTTCCATTTCCTGCCATCCAGTTATGTACTCCTGTGTTGCATGACATATATTCAGGTCCCCATAGTAACTATATACCAAGCTCTTAATACACTCTTGTTGGGCCTCATGTATTCAGATAGAAGACAAAGGCAGGCCTAACACAGTCGTAAAAACCTAACTCAGGCCCCCACATTCCAAGTCGTAAATTATACTGATAAAAATCGTGCCAAAATCAAACAAAGGGAGTCCAAAAAAGACTACAAATCCCATGAAGTCTTGCTCACTAAAGGATTGAACTCTCAACTCCTATTGGATGAGGCACACAACAGAACGTCCCTCAAACATGACATCATCAGGAGTTGAAATTATTCTGAAATGCTTCCGGGATTTGCTTCCAGCAACTTTGTTCGTCCTGTATAGACGCAGCTCATCGCTGCTCTCAGGTGCAACCTCGTGGCACAAGGAAGTAACGTCCGACTTGAAACTGTGGCCATACAATCTCCATCTCGCTGGACGAGTTGAGATTATTCTGTGTTCAACCGAACACTCTAACGGATCCGAAGGAGACTGCCGAGCAATTCGCATCTTCATCCGTTTGCCTACAGAAGTGAAGAGATAAAAGATTTCTCTTCCATCTTCAATCAAGTTGACATTTCTGAGTTCTCCGCCAGCCCGCCGAGAATCAACAGCCGTACCGCCCCCTGACAGAGCGAGGAAACGGCCTCCCGTCATCACCCGAGCCTCAAGAAACCGGGTCAGAGTTAAAGGATGGAGGAAAACACATTCTACCTGTGTCCTCATGCGATTCAAGTAAGGGGTTTACGTCTGGGCAGAGATAGAATATTATAGTGTGTTATTCTTGTGTTTCAAGGTTTTTGCTTGTACAGTTTACGGACCGCCATGTCCGCTCATTATTAATACTCAGGGTATTAATTATCATGAATTTGTTTTGCTGTATTGTGGTCCAACCAAATTGGACTGTTGTGCAATTTCGCCATCGCGGGTGAGACAGGTAAACTGAGTTCATCGCTTAAAGAGTCAAAGTACGCGGGACTGTTTACGATCCGTCCACCGCGTCTCTGAGCGATGAACTAACAGCTGCTTTCTCTCCCACGATCACGAAATCGGCTTTAGGGCCGTCACTTCTCTCTCTCTCATACTAACCACACACACACACACGCACGCGACACCTCACAAACATTCTGGCACACATTTTTGGCTCCTAGATAGCTTAATGCTGAAGCCCAGCTTTGTCCCTAAGCTATCGTACAAGCGGATACATGCGGTAACTGGTAGACGCCATTGACTGGTTTCTCGCCGCCCACATTCGCGGTCATATTCCCTGGCCGGAAGTCTCGCGTGACATACTCTCCACGAGAGTCACATCCGCCATTTTGTGCGCATCCCTCCTTACAAACACACACACTGTCACACACACACCTTATGTGTTATTGGATTATTATCTAATAATATCACTGTGTAGTTTGTAGTTGTAAGTCAGAAGTTTATTGACTGCATTGTATTAATTATTAATTGATATTACTGCATAAATAAACTTTGTTTATATTACAAAGAGAAGTGTTTTGGTTTGTTTTGCATACGCCTGTGTCATGCTGACGGGATGTCAGTGCTCGGATTCAAACCTTCATTCATTGTTTTTTTCCCGAAAATCAATATTCTTCGGATGTCGATTTTCCTAAGAACACAATCTAATATTGAGACTGTTTTACTATCTGGTTATTAGTCCCTGATTCCAGGGTGGTGCCCCGTCAATGTTAATCCTTATTAATATTCTATTGATTTTTGATAATTGATAATTATCTTTGATGATTGTTGAATTTGAATGATCAATAAGCTAGTGTTAATTTTAATTAATGTTTCATCGATGTTAACAATTAACGATTATCTTTGATAATTGTTGATTTAAAGGATTTAAAAAGCTAACATTGATTCTCATCAATGTTCTATTGATTTTAATAATTAATAATTATCTTTGATAATTATTAATTATTGCTAATAACCAAACTTGCTCCTAAATGTGGCACACTACATTTACTGGAGCCCCATATGGTGTTTTAATGAGTTAGATTCAATCAATTAATTTAAATATTAATTAATAACTAAAGAAATAATTATTAATTATTTCTGATAGTAACACTGATCTAAACAACCAGTAAAGCCCTACACTCAGGTACATGGAAAAACTCCAGTGCATAGCTGATGAGCTGGTGTGGAACTGATCCATAGGCATTTGCGAGGTCCAGCAGACTACATGGGGTCTTTCTTTTCTCTCTTGGCAGACAGAATCTGCTCCAAAATTACTGATGCATGCTCCACACATCTAGGAAAACCTGGTATACCTGCCTTCTGGCAGCTTGTATCTATGTACAGTACTGTGTAAAAGTTTTAGGTACATAAGATATTTCACAAAAACTTTTGTCTTAAGATGGTTATTTAAATCTTCAGCTTTATTGAGTCAAAATTAAATATACATTTTAGACTCCCAAACATTCCTTTTGCAAATAGAATAGAATAGAAGAACAGGGAGCCTTGCAACAGATTGCATGACCCCCACAGAGCCCCCCACCTGAACATCGAATCTGGGATTACATGAAGAGACAGAAGGAACTGAGACAGCCTAAATATAGAGAAGAACTACAGTGAATTCTCCAAGAAGCTTGGAATATCCTATCTGCCAACAACCAAGAAAAACTGTTTTTCTTGATTTAGCTTTTTTTTTTTTTTTTTTTTTTACTGGTCTTTGTGTGATGTTAATTTATAAATGAAAACTATTCATGGCATTATTTTTGAAGAAATCCTCACTAGGCAAAATTTTTCACAAGTGCCTAAAACTTTTGCACAGTACTGTATCTATTCTTCAGGAAGTAATCAGATATTCTCCTTGCTACCGAAAAGAAAATCTTTCCCTCCACATTCAATAGAGCAATATTCCTAAACTGACTTATGTTGGTGGATTCATGTTCTTTGCGAATAAAGATGGCCACTGCCCTTCGCTATTACAAGGGTATACACTGCTTTTTCCAGGCACCTCTCAGTAGTCTTCATAACAGTTTAAGAACTGTTGGGCACAGCTTATACAGCCTATTTGGGATCCTGTTCAGGCCTGGGGCTGAATTTGCCCTTGCTTTTTCTACCACTAGCCTGATCTCACTCAACTTGTGTGGAGCTACTGTACATCAAATCCCACTAATTGCTCCGCAGGCTGAGGGACATATCTGGTGAGCCTAGTGGGCTATCTTTATGGTGATCCCATAGTTGATATTTCATGTGATCTTCTAGATCTTGCTTTGGAATCACCAGCTTTCCACTCCTCTTTTCTTCAAGAAGATTTATAGCAAATTTAAAAGGATCCTTGACTAATTTCATCCTCTTGTTCTCCTTCTTTCTTCTCCGCTGTCGAATTCTCTCTGCCCTACTCAAAACCAACAGCCTAGCCCTTATACAATCCCACAATACTTTCAAGCCTACCTTCTCATGCTCATTTGCTCTTCTCCATGCCTTGCGAAGCTGCCTTTTGCTCTTTCACCACTTGAAGTATTTCATTTTCTCTCCTACCCATCAACCTAGGACCACGCTTCTTCACTGATACTTCCTAAAATCTACCTACACATTTTTCATAAACAATGTCACTAAACATATTAAGCTTGGCCTCTACCCTTCTGCTGAGTGCATCCTCCAAGGTGGAGCACAGGTCTTGGTCCAGTCTGCTCCAGGCTTCATTATCATTAGATCTTGACCAATTAATTAGATTCCTTCTCCCTGGCTCCTTTTCATTGACTTGCCTTCGCTCTCTTGTCTGTGGGTTAACAGTTGTATTCTCCTGCTGCTCACCTCGTGGACATGACTTGTCTTGCTGGCAGTACTGGTCTTCTTGGTGACCCTCCACAACTGTGGATTCAGTAGCGCTGTGGTGTTCAACCGGGCTCTGTAATCCTTCTTGTCTGACCTGCTGCTGCAGTGCAAGGTTCTGTATGGCTGTGCCCACCACATTTCATCCTTCCTTGATGAATCAACAGCCCCTTGTAAGTCGCTACCCTCGTCCACCCACAGCTGCATTTTCTAAGGATCCTTTGCTCATTATCCATGGCCATTCCATTCGTGCCCATAGAGTCCGTCTTAATTGGTCGATCTTCCATCCCACCTCTCGAAGGACCACAGGCTGTTTTTCTTGTAAAGGGCTCATAGTTAGTTAGGGTTTCCCCTGTATGAGGACCTGTGGGTAAGATAACTACCCTGTCCACCCCTGTGCAGACTTTCCTGCAGTCAGTCAGTCTTTCCTGACAGTCTTACATTCTTCCCTGGACTCCAACTCAACTCCTATTCACAGTAGTCACTGGTCTCCAATAATATTACTCAGATGCACAGGTAAATGTCTAAACATGCTGGGCATTACTGCCTGACACACGTCAGTCAGAGACATCTCCCTGCCACCCCCTGCAACTGGACACCAGAATATCTCGATTGCCTCCTGTTCTTGCTCTCCCATCACCCATCAAAACATTCCTCCTTTGCAGTCAAGACAAATCATAGATTTGAGTGGGATTTGTCTTTCCGATCTAATATTTGGCAGTGGTAGTAATAATTAGAAGAGAATTAGAGAATTTTATTTTATAAAATTGGAGTTTAGATAGCATTAAGATTAAAATCAAGCGTAGCATCAGTTCTTTCAGGTCTCGCGAGTCAAGCTTGAAATCAGCTGATGCTCAGCTGATCATGATGTAAACCAATATAATTCAGTCTCTTATCAGAGAGGTCCTATTTAAGTGTAGGGCTTTACTGGTTGTTTAGATCAGTGTTACTATCAGAAATAATTAATAATTATTTCTGTAGTTATTAATCAATATTTAAATTAATTAATTGTATCTAACTCATTAAAACCTCATATGGGACTCTAGTAAATGTAGTGTGCTACGTTTAGGAGCAAGTTTGGTTATTAGCAATAATTAATAATTATCAAAGATAATTATTAATTATTAAAATCAATAGAACATTGATGAGAATCAATGTTAGCTTTTTTTTAATCCTTTAAAATCAACACTTATCAAAGATAATCGTTAATTGTTAACATCGATGAAACATTAATTACAATTAACACTAGCTTATTGATCATTCAAATTCAATCAAAGATAATTATCAATTATCAAAAATCAATAGAATATTAATAAGGATTAACATTGACGGGGCACCACCCTGAAATCAGGGACTAATAACCGAATATTAAAACAGTCTCAATATTAGATTGTTTTCTTAGGAAAATCGACATCCGAAGAATATCGATTTTCGAATAAAAAAACAATGAATGAAGGTTTGAATCCGAGCACTGACATCCCGTCAGCACGACACAGGCGTATGCAAAACAAACCAAAACACTTCTCTTTGTAATATAAACAATGTTTATTTATGCAGTAATATCAATTAATAATTAATACAATGCAGTCAATAAACTTCTGACTTACAACTACAAACTAAACAGTGATATGATTAGATATGGAAATAAAAATAATCCTATAACACATAAGGTGTGTGTGTGACAGTGTGTGTGTGTCAGTGTGGTTAGTGAGAGAGAGAGAGAGAGAGAGAGATGATTAAGTGACAGCCCGAAAGCTGATTTCGCGATAACTGGAGATAAAGCAGCCGTGTTCATCACTCAGAGACGCGGTTTTACGAGCGGGGCTCGTAAAAGTCCCTTGTTATTTGACTCTTTAATGGATGAACTCAGTTGCTGTCTCACCCGCGATGGCGAATATGCACAACAGTCCAATTTGGTTGGACTACAATACAGCAAAACAAATTTGTGATAATTAATACCCTGAGTATTAATAATGAGCGGACATGGCGGTCCGTAAACTGTACAAGCAAAAACCTTGAAACACAAGAATAACACACTATAATATTCTATCTCTGCCCAGACGTAAACCTCTTACTCGAATCGCATGAGGACACAGGTAGAATGTGTTTTCCTCCGTCCTTTAACTCTGACCCGGTTTCTTGAGGCTCGTGTGATGACGAGAGCCGTTTCCTCGCACTGTCGGCGGCCGGTACGGCTGTTGATTCTCAGAGGGCGGTACGGCTGTTGATTCTCGGCGGGCTGGCGGAGAACTCAGAAATGTCGACTTGATTGAAGATGGAAGAGAAATCTTTAATCTCTTCACTTCTGTAGGCCAACGGATGAAGATGCGAATTGCTCGGCGGTCTCCTTCGGATCCGTTAGAGTGTTCGGTTGGACACAGAGTAATCTCAACTCGTCCAGCGAGATGGAGATTGTATGGCTACAGTTTCAAGTCGGACATTACTTCCTTATGCCACGAGGTTACACCGGAGAGTAGCAAAAAGCTACGTCCGTATTCGGTGAACGAAGTCGCCGGAAGCCACTTTGGAAGCATTTCAGAATTATTTGAAGTCCTGATGATGTCATGTTTGAGGGAAGTTCTGTTGTGTGCCTCATCCAATAGGAGTTGAGAGCTCGATCCTTTAGAGGGCAAGGCTTCAAGGATCTGTAGTCTGTTTTGGACTCCCTTTGTTTGATTTTGGTGCGATTTTTATCAGTACAACATCTGACTTAGAAGGAGGGGGCTTGAGGAATGTTTTTTATGACTGTTAGGCCTGCCTTTGTCTTCTATCTGAATATATGAGGCCCAACATAAGTCCTCCATATATGTATTCCTTTAGCTGCATTTCTATTGCATGAATATTGATTATGATGGGGTAGAGTTCAAAAGTGCAATGATTTAGACTCAGGGCAAGATAAAAGATTTCGGGCAGATGAGTTCTGCAAACCACCTTTCCCGAATAGTCCACCAAAGCCAGTAGAGGGAGTTACATCTGTTTGATTTAAATGGGTTAGTTTCGAATTCATCAGAGAGCCTATTTACATGTACACCAATGTGCTGACTACCGCTGAAGCCGGGATGGCTGAAGCCAGAGAAAAACATTGACTGATGACATTTGTGAAATTGTAGGGGTCTGTTGGGGAATTCAAAGCGGCAGCGTGGCAGCTGATGAAAGCTGCGTGTGGGGATTTTCGACCACTACAATCCTAGATTCTTTCATTGCTATCATTGCTGCAATGATTGTTCATTATTTGAAGATGTGCCAGGGTTTTGCTTTTTTTTTTTTTTTTTAGCTGGAGGAATAGATGGTACTGTAACCATTGAGTTGATTGCGCTTTGCTTTGTTTATGGGCATGCACTGTCTAAGGCCGCGAGCCCATAACCAAGTCAGAGCTGGAGTTTTTGAGAGGACATAAACAATTCTAACTACTCTTTGTACGACAAATCAGTTCACATAGATATTTCCTGGTAAACAAATCCTCAAGGATTCTGGAAAATGGCCAGTCCGCAATGAAAACCCACTTTTGGGTCTGCCGAGCACTCCAGCATGTTATACCCAAAAGATTTATACAGGTAGGGACTGAATCTCATTGCAGATATCTTATATTCCCCCGGATCAGATACAAATGTAGCCTCTACTGGCTTAGAAATTGCTCTTCCAAGGAGAAATGAAAAGGAGATGAGGACAGTGGAAGTCAGCATGTGAATACTGTCCGAGACTGTGCAGAATGCTACACGTAACGGCGCTGCTGTAGCCAGTTCCCTGTGTATTGCGTGAGGTGAGTACCAGTTTTATATATTTTGACTAGAGAGAAAATCTTCTGATTGGGTATGTAAAGAGAGGTGTGCCTGTTTGACCTATCAGCCCGTGCCATGTAGAGTTTCCTAACTGAAATTAAAGGGTTAGTTCACCCAAAAATTTAAATTATCTCATCATTTACTCACCCTCATGCCATCCCAGATGTGTATGACTATATTAAGGGTATATCAATATTTACGTTTTTTTTTTACTATAAATTCTCCTCCCTGCTCAGTCAGTCTCCACTTCACATTCACTTTCCCATTCTTCTTCTTCTGTTTTTGGTGATTCACATTATTCGTGCATATCGCCCCCTACTGGGCAGGTAGGATAATTTATGATAAAAAATTATTTAAAAATGTATTTGTTTCTCACCCAATCCTATTGTATCATGGATTGTGGATTTAGCCAGTGGAGTCATATGGATTACTTTTATGATCCCTTTATGTGGATTTAGGAGCTTTAACATTTTAGCACCCATTCGCTTGCATTGTGAGTACCTGTAGAGCTGAAATATTCTTCTAAAAATCTTAATTTATGTTCTTCAGAAGAAAGAAAGTCATACACATCAGGGATGGCAAGAGGGTGAGTAAATCATGAGAGAATTTTCATTTTTGGATGAACTATCCCATTAATTGTCATTTCCCGTCTTCTTCTTCTTCTTAGTCCTAGAGCCACCAAATGACAGGATGGTCCCCCCAAATATAAATAACATTAAATAAATAAATAAAATAAAATAAAAAAATAAAAATTAGGTGGTTGTGTTCGTGGTCAAATCAGTAAGTTGGGAAGTACTTGGATCTCAGTTTTCAAAAGATTTCCTCTTTGCCCTGGAGCTAAATTTGTAATTCTGAAAGTTGCATCATGTTTTCATAGTTGCTACAATGAACTCTTTTATCTCAAAAGATCAAGGACATTTTTATTCATCATGATATGAGCCCTCTAAAAGAAATTACAGACATAGTATTGAATTTGTTAACTTAAATAAATATCTGATATTCTTTATTCCACTTCAAAAATCTGTTTTTGAAAACATTAACCAGCCGCTTGGAATATGTTTACAGAAGATCAGAAGAGTAACATCAAAACTAAACATTTTCATAAATATTATTTCTGCACCATGCTACAAAATAACTGTTTTTAGAATTAGTAGAGTTTCAATGCATATTACACTTTTTTACCATATTCTAACAGTAATACATGATCATCCTACATTATGCTGTATGATATTATTTTACATTTAATATTTTATATTCTGGATGGTTCTGATGGGGAACAAGACCCATAAGCAAAGCCCATGACAGCACATGAGCTGCTTACACAATAAAAGATGCTGTTATTATACAGGAATAAAACTCATTTCCAAAAGCATCGATTCTCGCTATCAGACATCCAATCAAATATCCCTCCACATGAACAGAAGCCACTGGGAGCTTCTGACAGACTGCAACATACAAATTCTGATGCAAAACATTCATAGTATTACTGTTATCTTTTGTACATCTCATAACAAATATTTGTTATTTTACCAGCCAATAACATTTCACAGAAACAAGGCAACATGACTTTCAAATACCTTTGCACACACTAACTTGGTCTAAATAAAAGAGAGGGGTTCAGGGGTTTAGTAAATGTAAAAGTCTGAATGGACCATTTTTAAAGTGAAAATCTAATAACAATAAACTAACAATTTACATCTTAAAAATACTGTTTGCTTAAGTTAAGTATAAATGGGCTGACAATAGCCTTGTTTCCATTCACTTTTCACACTATAATTGAAAATGCGTAAAAAAAAATATTTGTGAAATTTGCCATCTTCTGCCCGTTTCCATTCAAATTAACCCGTTTCCATTCAAATATATATATATATATATATATATATATATATATATATATATATAAATGGTGTGTGTGATAATGTCATGCCTAAAAAAAACACTTTGTCGCATAAGTTTTGGTTTATCGCAAAATAAATCTACCCTTAAGCCGTTTCCATACAGCAATGTGTGTTTATCGCTAATTGTGTACCTTTTGCCTCCCAGATGTCCCTAATTTTTTTCTCCAAAGTTTTGGTAAAATGGAGAGAGTATTGAGACAATTCATTGAAATTAGCCAGCTTACTGTCATTTTAATTTCACAAATAAAAGCATCAGAAGATGAGGAATTGCAATCAAAAGGGAGCAGTTGCCCTTCTGATAGGACTGTAATATTGGTCCTGTTGTTGCGCCTATCGCAAGTTGTCACCGGTTCCATCCCGAAAGTGGATCATCATGGCCCTGTTCAAGCTGGAAACCTGCACCAAGTAGTGGGGGAAACTTTCAGTCTTAGTATAAGGACCATCCATCGATGTGTAAATATGGTGTGCACAGATATAAAAGAAAAACTGATGCAGTGATATCAGGGTTTACAAATGATTAATTCCTGATATTCAATAGGCTATTTTGAACAATCATCTTATCTAAAGCATTGCCATCACAACTGCATTATGTCCCGTATATTTGTCCAGCAACTTTTAATGACCAACTGAACTTGATTATCATCTAAAATTAATTTTAGTGTCATAATGCAATTTACATTTTCTGAAGAAGCTCAGCAAATGCGATCCGAGGTAAAGAGGGTTAGATTTAAAATATTTGTATGTTCAAAAGCTCATTTTCTGAAAGTGAACTCAGCACTGGACAAATAGTTCCAATAGTTTATAGTCTTGAAAAAAGTGTAGAACATTCATTCAGCCGACTTTTTTTTGTCTACAGAACAGGGTAAAGCTAATTTAAGTTTGTGTAAAGAAAAGGCATATATAGGTCTAAAAATATATTTTAAAAAAATCGTTTGATAGTTATTTTTTATTTTTTTTATTTAATGCTTTTTTCTTTTGGTAATTAATTTAATACAGGGAATTTGCCGGCATTTTTCCAAAAGTAAGCTAAACAATAATTTTATAGAATTGGGCTATATGTTAGTGTTCCAAAAAAGCACACTGATGTTTTTCTCCTAGTATTGTGTATTTATTTTTGATTTAAAACATCTTTGTGCACAGAAATTATGTTTGTTTTTTTTGTTTTGTTTTTTGTTTTTGTATTATGGGCTAATTCAATGACTGCCGTCTATTATTTTGAATGGTGTGGAAAAGCAACTTAATGGATAAATGGATGCTACCGCGATTAAATTAATCACAAACAGTGGCCATTCAATTGTTCTCTGTGCATTTGTCAATGTGTATGATACGAGATATTTGTGTTGGCACTCCTGGAAGTGTCATGTTTCAGCATCGGATCTGTGCTCAAAAGTGTGCATACCCTGGCAGAAATTGTGAAATTTTGGCATTGATTTTGAAAATATTACTGATCATGCAAAAAAACTGTCTTTTATTTAAGGATAGTGATCATACGAAGCCATTTATTATCACATAGTTGTTTGGCTCCTTTTTAAATCATAATAATAACATAAATAACCCAAATAGCCCTGATCAAAAGTTTACATACCCTTGAATGTTTGGCCTTGTTACAGACACACAAGGTCACACACACAGGTTTAAATGGAAATTAAAGGTTAATTTCCCACACCTGTGGCTTTTTAAATTGCAATTAATGTCTGTGTATAAATAGTCAATGAGTTTGCTAGCTCTCACTTGGATGCACTGAGCAGGCAAGATACTGAGCCATAGGGAGCAGAAAAGAACTGTCAAAATACCTGCGTAACAAGGTAATGGAACTTTATAAAGATGGAAAAGGATATAAAAAGATATCCCAAAGCCTTGAAAATGCCAGTCAGTACTGTTCAATCGCTTATTAAGAAGTGTAAAATTTGGGGATCTCTTGATACCAAGCCAAGGTCAGGTAGACCAAGAAAGATTTCAGCCACAACTGCAAGAAGAATTGTTTGGGATACAAAGAAAAACCCACAGGTAACCTCAGGAGAAGTACAGGCTGCTCTGGAAAAAGATGGTGTGGTTGTTTCAAGGAGCACAATACTACGATACTTGAACATAATGAGCTGCATGGTCGAGTTCCTAGAAAGAAGCCTTTACTGCGCCAGTGCCACAAAAAAGCCCAGTTACAATATGCCCGACAACACCTTGACATGCCTCACGCCTTGTAATTTGGAGTGACGAGACCAAAATAGAGCTTTATGGTCACAACCATAAGCATTATGTTTGGAGAGGGGTCAACAAGGCCTATAGTGAAAAGAATACCATCCCCACTGTGAAGAATGGTGGTGGTTCACTGATGTTTTGGGGGTGTGTGAGCTCTAAAGGCATGGGGAATCTTGTGAAAATTGATGGCAAAATGAATGCAGCATGTTATCAGAAAATACTGGCAGACAATTTGCATTCTTCTGCACGAAAGCTGCGCATGGGACGCTCTTGGACTTTCCAGCATGACAATGACCCTAAGCACAAGGCCAAGCTGACCCTCCTGTGGTTACAGTGGAAAAAGGTGAAAGTTCTGGAGTGGCCATAACAGTCTCCTGACCTTAATATCATCGAGCCACTCTGAGGAGATCTCAAACGTGCGGTTCATGAAAAACGACCAAAGACTTTGCATGACCTGGAGGCATTTTGCCAAGATGAATGGGCAGCTATACCACCTGCAAGAATTTGGGGCCTCATAGACAACTATTACAAAAGACTGCACGCTGTCATTGATGCTAAAGGGGGCAATACACAGTATTAAGAACTAAGGGTGCAGACTTTTGAACAGGGGTCATTTCATTTTTTCTTTGTTGCCATGTTTTTTTTTTTATGATTGTGCCATTCTGTTATAACCTACAGTTGAATATGAATTCCATAAGAAATAAAAGAAATGTGTTTTGCCTGCTCACACTTTTTCTTTAAAAATGGTACATATATTACCAGTTCTCCAAGGGTATGCAAACATTTGAGCACAACTGTATATGCCGTTAAGATCAATCCATAATCATGTACAATAAATTGGCTTTCAAGGATGTATACCTTGTCGTCATGATTAACACAGGCTAACGATTGGGGTAAATTCTGTCCTGTGACACTACAATTTTGCGTAATTGCAATTTTCTCAACAAAAAGTTTTTCCAAACCAGTTTTTCGTGACATTTTAAGTATCGACATAGAGTTTATGAGCTAGAGTTAAAAGGAAAAATATTATGTCGACACTTAGCGATAATTTGCATTTCCATCAGCTTTATTTTGATGTGCAAAAAATCCTTGGATGGAAACGTATTTTATGAAATAATGGGAACATTCTCATCAGAAGCAGAGAACTCTACTAGCCAGGCTAAATAATAATTTCTATTAATTATAACTAATAATCAGAGATGATGACATCACAAAATTAAAACAAAAAACTGTTTGTCACGAAAGGCACATAACATGCTGATTAACAAAGCTAAAAAGACGTTAGTCTAAAATGGTGACATGTGAACTTGTCCTGTCACAAACCTGCTTTAGCTGAACCATCCGATTCATTTATCAGACAGATGAAGATAGTTTCACTTTTCTTTATTTTCATTTTCTGCAGTGTTTAAGCGAAGGTGCCAGTCTCCATCTACATTGCTGCTCACCGTGTCTCTGCTGCTGTTGATAAATTTACAGCACCTGGAACTCTACTTAACCTAATCAGGCTTTAGGTGATGCCTCATGTATATCGCGAGGGAGAGAGGCAACACACACGGAGCAGGAAATGAAGTGTGTTCGGCGCTTGAGAAAAAGATGATATAGCGCTGATCGTCCCTGAGTGCTTGTAGTGTGTATAGCTCTGTTGTTTTGTCACACTGCTCACTAAAACTGTAGAAACGTTATGATAGGACAACCGTTGTCATTATCTTGCGGTGCGGTTGGAACCAAGCCAGGGTCCGGACTTTGACTGCGATCCGCTAATTGGTGACTGCTGTACTAGAAGAACTAACAATAAGAGTAAAATGTGGGAAAGTTCGGCAAACATTGTTCTGTAAAATTATGGTTAGTTCACCCAAAAATGAAAATTCTCCCATCATTTACTCACCCTCATGCCATTCCAGATGTGTATAACTATATTAAGGGTATATCAATATTTAAGTCTTTTTTTACTATAAATTCTCCTCCCTGCTCAGTCAGTCTCCACTTCACTTTCACTTTCCCATTCTTCTTCTGATTCACATTCTTCGTGCATATTGAGAGGATAATTTATGATAAAAAATGACTGTATGGTATGACCCCTTTTAGGTGCTCATTTTTAATATGAAACTAATTTGATAGAGGTATGACACAAAATTTCAGCAGGTTTTAGCTAAACTGGTGAAAGACACACTACGCTGAAGAGGAATACCGCAAAGGTCATTTTCAACCATTCCAACCACAAAACAGAAGACAACCCTCAAAATGTTGTTACTTTATTTAGATATATTGTGACAAATAAATATTGTAATGAGAAACATAACACAGCATTTGTCTCAGAGAGGGGTGAGATCACACAAAAGGCAGGTTCTGGCAGAGTATGTGGTGATATTCACTTGTGAATTCTACTAAAACAGCATCATCAGACCAAAACCAGCACCAGCAGAAAATAATTCCTCTTTTTCTGCTCTCTCTTACCACATCCCCCCACCTTTCCTTTTTATTGACTGGGAACAAAATTTCAAGGAAGTTGACAAGCTTTACTTTGACAGGAAAGGTCACAGAGAACAGGGGTACTTTTGACAAGCGTAACAAAGTTGGGGCAATGAACCAAGAGAGTCAATTAAAAGTTAAATGGACCCATCTGATAATTACTTTGAGTGCTACTTTTCAGATGCTCAAGGTGTAAATAATTCTTTGTGAAGGAGTTACTAATACTCAAAGCAGCAAGGCACAGGAAAATCATTGGAGGGTGATGGAAAAAAGCCAAGTAATTGACTGCACAAAAGCAGACTGTGTATTAGGACAACAAACGAGCCTTCACTGCTGATCATCCATGGGCTAAACTACTTTAGGAATGAGAGCCATGATTTTTGCCTTTGTTCTGATACCTTAACATGTAAAGGCTAATTTAATATTCAGAGGTAAAACTGCAGGCCAATAAATGCATTTTCTCGCATTTTTCCATTCTCAATTATTTTTGACTTTTAATTTTGTCTGCTTTATTGGCATGACGAAAACTGTACATGTGTATTGCCAATACAGTGCAAAATATATAAAAGAAAGATATTAAGACATGACTTTCAAAAAATCTGTTCACTGGGGGCTTTAAGACAGTTATGGATGATTACAGTATGATTTTGTGCAATGCTACTTTGAAATGATGTGTGTTGTGAAGAGTGCTATACAACTAAAACTGGCTTGACATTAAACTTAGCTAACATATACACAGTGTATGTATGTATGTATGTATGTATATATATGTATACAGGGTTGGAGAGTAACGGAATACATGTAACGGGATTACGTATTTAAAATACACAATATTAGTAATTGTATTACACTACAGTTACAGTTTAAATCATTGGTAATCAGAATACAGTTACATTCAAAAAGAATTTTGATTAATGAAGAGATTACTTTGAATTTTACTGTCATTTGTTTCATTTAATGTTTAGACTATTCAGTTGGAAAACATTTATCCATATAAAAGATGCAATCTAAGGAGTTTTCGAACAGCGGTGAAACACTTTCTTAGGATGTGTTACATTCATACAATTTCATACTGTTGTGAGTGAAAAGGTGGATATGATGTCATTGAGGAATTTCCCCTTGGCAGTTTAATAGAGGAGCTACATCACATTTCTACAGCTTAACAAGAAAACAGTTAGAAGCGCTTTGACAAATGAAACATAAATCCAATAAATACACGATTACATGCCTTGTCATAGTTTTTTTATGAGGTTAGGGTATTTTTACAAGAAATGCTAACCAATGTAGCCTTTAACATCATATAGAAAGCTTCAACCAATATATCTATGATGAAAATGCATATTGGAGCATAACTTTTTTTTCTCTAGTAAGACCTTTGATATTAAAGCAAAGATGTACTGCAAAAATCGTATTTTTAATGAGAATTAAAAAAAAAAACATTCAGTAAAAATATAAAAAAAATCCTTAAAGCAAGTGAATTTTATTTAATTGTTTATAGTCAAAACAAGTGAAACGTGCCAGTACTGAAGAAGTAATCCAAAGTATTTAGATTATGTTACTGACCTTGAGTAATCTAATGGAATACGTTACAAATTGCATTTTACAGCATGTATTCTGTAATCTGTGGTGCAATACCTTACCAACCCTGTATGTATATATGTATATATATATATATATATATATATATATATATATATATATATATATATATATATATATATAGTTTGGAATAATGTTCAGATTTTGCTCTTATGGAAAGAAATTGGTACTTTTATTCACCAAAGTGGCATTCAACTGATCACAATGTATAGTCAGGACAATAATAATGTGAAAAATTACAATTACAATTTAAAAAAAAAAAAAAAAAAAATTCAGAACTTCTTAAACTACTTCAAAGAGTTCTCATCAAAAAATCCTCCACATGCAGCAATGACAGCTTTGCAGATCCTTGGCATTCTAGCTGTCAGTTTGTCCTGATACTCAGGTGACATTTTACCCCCCCAGCTGTCTTGTCGGGCACTTCTCATGCACCTTACAGTCTAGCTGATCCCAAAAAAGCTCAATGGGGTTAAGATCCATAACACTCTTTTCCAGCTATCTGTGGTCCACTGTCTGTTTCTTTTCCCACTCTAACCTTTTCTTTTTGTTTTTCTGTTTCAAAAGTGGCTTTTTCTTTGCAATTCTTCCCATTAGGCCTGCACCCCTGAGTCTTCTCTTTACTTTTGTTCATGATACTGGTGTTGAGTGGGTAGAATTAAATTAAGCTGTCAGCTGAGGACATGTGAGGTATGGGCGCCTGCAGGATTTAATCTGAGGGTACGCACAGAAATCTGTCTGCACGTGCCTTAAAATGAAACCTGACTCGTACCCGTGACCGTGTGGCCCGACCCTACCCGGCCCAAATGATTCCGTCAGATTTTAAGCCCAAACCCAACCCGAACCCAAAATCGTTTACTATCTAATTTCTTCTCCTAGTATAGCCATATTTTATGTAAGTTTAACGTTTATTTGCTGAAACTTCACCTGGTGCAGAACAATCTAGAATAATATGAAACAATGCAACAGTCCCCTCTATGCAGCCCGAACTTGTTCAGATTGTTGCATCTTTGTCTCAACATGCATTTTTGAAGTACTTTTTAACTTGACATGGTGTTGAAAATGTGCCAGTCCTGCATGAGACGCTGAAGAAAAAGCGAGACACAGTGCAAATGTCAAAGACATTCGTCCAGCAAGTGTTTAAACAATGGGTAAACAGAACAGACGTACACAAAAACACATTCGGTGTGAACGGCCCCTAACTCGTCCATTCGCGCGTGTCTGTGAGTGAAAGCGTGTGCACGAAACAAGATCGGTAGGCCTGTTTATTTTTTCATTAATTACAAACCTGAACCCGAAACCTGTCAGGATCTCGGGTCCCATCGGGCCCGGGTCGGGTTGCAGACCTCTAAATCTGCCTAATAATCCTTATATCAATTCACTGAAAAGAACTGACTCAAAATAATTATTAAATTGCAAATTGGGCATTGCTAGTTCTTTTAAACAGCCAACAGAAATATGGGACACATTTCATGATTGGTGAAATATTCTGATAGTAAATATTTCTCAGGTCAGTCGGAGCGCTCATGGTACGCACAGTGCGTATGGCCGTACAGCTGCAGGCGCCCCTGATGTGAGGCGTCTCTTTGTCAAACTAGAGGCTCTGATGTTTATTTGTACATCTGGCCTTCCACATCTCTTTCTGTCCTTGTTAGAGCCAGTTGTCCTTTGTCTTTGAAAACTGTAGTGTACAGCTTTGTATGAAATCTTCAAATATGAATTTTGGACCGTCAAAAAATGGAGTACATTCACTTGCATTGTTTAGAGGAGGAGGCATGAAATGAAATCCTAAAAATATTAAATTCTGTTTTGATGAAGAAAGAAACTCAGATACATCTTGGATGGCCTGAGTGTGAGTAAATTATCAACAAATTTTCATTTTTGGGTGAACTATTCCTTTAAGCTTCATTTAATGAACCAGATAGCTTTCAACTGTGTTTTATGTAATGGCAAGTGATTTTCTAGTACCAAATTAGCAATTTAGCATGATTACTCAAGGATAAGATGTTGGAGTAATGGCTGCTGGAAATGGGGCCTGACTAGATTTGATCAAAAATGACTTTTTTCAAATGGTGACGGTGCTGTTTTTTTTTTACATCAGTAATGTCCTGACTATACTTTGTGATCAGTTGAATGGTACTTTGGTGAATTAAAGTACCAATTTCCTCCCAAAACAACAAAATATGTACATTATCCCAAACTCTGGCCGCCAGTGTGTGTTTGTATATATATATATATATATATATATATATATATATATATATATAATTGTGATTAAATTATGGTACATGATACATTACAACAAACATAAATAAATCATCATAAATAAATTTATGTTATACTTTGTCTCAAAAACTTGCAAGAAATGGTTAATCATCATTCATTTTAATTATTTAAAAATGTACATGTTAAAACGTTCAGCCCATTCGAAGTTTAGAGAGAGAATACACAGCAGATCTGTCAGATAAACACATGGCAGGGTTGGATCTGAAGCAGCTGAAAGAGGGCTTGGATAAGAGATAATCTCCCAGGCAAATACAAGGTCTGGTGTTACTAATTTACAGTGTATCATCACCTGATTTGGCCGCTTAAGATGTGTGAGATCACAGCAGCGGCAGTGGCAAGGATGGACACCAAGGTCAACAGTCACTGCAACACAACAGGATTGCTGCATTGTCTTTCAGACGTAGCATTGTTTGGAAGAAATGCCTCACAACAAGCACTGAAGTCCATCACCCTGGGTTACAAGCAGGAGAAGACCAGGCTGTTCTTAGAACTAAGGGAATCAACAGACCAGTCAGTGAGTGCTTGTCAAACCCAAGTCTGAATAGGCCGCACCTGGAAGGCAGAGGAGGTTGAAATCAGGGCGGTTTCAAGACTGAAGCAAAAAGAGATTGTTAGAAAAAAAAACATTCAGTAAGAGCAGGCCTTGGATGGGGGATGGCTCCCAAACTGTGGTCAGCAGCCTCAAAAAAAAAAAAAAAAAAAAAAAAAAAAACAGAAGAATGCGATGGTAGTGACAGAAGTAACTAAGATGGAAGAGGAAGTATACATGATTCGCCAGTCAGCCTGCTGGACAGTATAGGAAGGTGCATCTAATAGAGTTTTAGGAAGGGCTGACCTGTGAAAGATACCACAGGACAGGCTAAGTTTAATAAGATCCACCTCTCATACTCTTCCAAGCCCTGGAAATTTGTCTCTGTGGTATGGTAAAGATGAGAGTTGTCACCTCTGCGAGGCCCCAAGAGCAAATCTGCAGCACATGTTGGTTGGGTGCTAGACCACCTTGGCACAAGGACTGTACAGGTGGCAGTATTATCAGGTTCTTTGAAAGCTGGCAGAGATCCTTGAGTTGTGTAGAATAAAGGCCAAAAAAGGCCATCATGCTCCTCAGAGGAAGTACATTGAGTTTGTTAAAAAGGGAGGTGCCACACAAGGCATGGCTTGGAGGGAAGAAAAGGTCAATCCTGGCACATGGAAGTGGTTGGTCAATGGTGGTAGACCTTAGCCAGCAGCTAAAATTTCCTTCTGAGATTGTCATTACCTCCTTGAGGCTGGACATATTGTTATCGTCGACATCAGCTAGGAAATTCATAATGATTTAACTTACTTTCCCATGGGAAGAGGGACTGAAGGCAGCCTATGAAAGGAAGAAGCTAAAATATGCTGATCTGGCCGTCAAGTACAGGGGAAATGGATGGAGGGCTGCTACTTACCCATTGGATGTTGGTTGTCAGGGTTTATTGGAACATCAGTGCTGCACCTGTTGAAAAACATTGTTATCTTTGGATCAGTGTTAAAGATGTTTCTGAAGGAAATGGTAGAGGAAGCAGAAAAAGGGAGCTTCTGGCTATGGTTAAGAAGGAAGGATGAAAAGTCAGGTGTGCAGAAGTGATAAAGTAGGAATAGGGAATAATTGCAATATGTGGTGAAGTAGAATGTAGAAGAGGAAAGGGGTGGGGAGGAATTATTTCTGCTGATACATTCGGTCCTTATCCGGGGGTTTCTGGAGAGGGATTGAGTGAGGGAGCAAAACCAGGCATTGGAGGGGCGGCTGATGCATTCTCGTGGCACACCTCTCACGTCTCTCTCCTGCTTAATCTGTTGGAGGATTAGTTTAAGGATAGGCACTGGACAGGTGGTAGGCAGAGATTGATAGCTTGTTTTTTTCTAACAGAGAAGAGGCCTTGGACATAAGGTATAGGTCTGCTCATGGGGGGGGGGGAGTATATTGAACCCTGGTTGTATGGTATGTCTTGACGTGAAAGGAGGAATGTCTTGATGGGAAAGCAAGAATGAGAGGAAATTGAAAGGAGGTTGAGGGGGTGGCAGGGAAACATCAGCCAGTAAATTGCCGTGATTGTTTAAGGGCTCCAGACCACGTGACACTCTGACTGTGTCCCATAGCGATCATACGCAGCTCGAGTTCCACGAAAGGGAACAATTTCACTATACACGGAAAAGCACATTATAGTACACAAATAAAACAAATAACCATTCATTCTTATGTAGGCTATATACAGGTGCATCTCAATAAATTAGAATGTTGTGGAAAAGTTCATTTATTTCAGTAATTCAACTCAAATTGTGAAACTCGTGTATTAAATAAATTCAATGCACACAGACTGAAGTAGTTTAAGTCTTTGGTTCTTTTAATTGTGATGATTTTGGCTCACATTTAACAAAAGCCCACCAATTCACTATCTCAAAAAATTAGAATACATCATAAGACCAATAAAAAAAACATTTTTAGTGAACTGTTGGCCTTCTGGAAAGTATGTTCATTTACTGTATATGTACTCAATACTTGGTAGGGGCTCCTTTTGCTTTAATTACTGCCTCAATTCGGCGTGGCATGGAGGTGATCAGTTTGTGGCACTGCTGAGGTGGTATGGAAGCCCAGGTTTCTTTGACAGTGGCCTTCAGCTCATCTGCATTTTTTGGTCTCTTGTTTCTCATTTTCCTCTTGACAATACCCCATAGATTCTCTATGGGCTTCAGGTCTGGTGAGTTTGCTGGCCAGTCAAGCACACCAACACCATGGTCATTTAACCAACTTTTGGTGCTTTTGGCAGTGTGGGCAGGTGCCAAATCCTGCTGGAAAATGAAATCAGCATCTTTAAAAAGCTGGTCAGCAGAAGGAAGCCTGAAGTGCTCCAAAATTTCTTGGTAAACGGGTGCAGTGACTTTGGTTTTCAAAAAACACAATGGACCAACACCAGCAGATGACATTGCACCCCAAATCATCACAGACTGTGGAAACTTAACACTGGACTTCAAGCAACTTGGGCTACAAGCTTCTCCACCCTTCCTCCAGACTCTAGGACCTTGGTTTCCAAATGAAATACAAAACTTGCTCTCATCTGAAAAGAGGACTTTGGACCACAGGGTAACAGTCCAGTTCTTCTTCTCCTTAGCCCAGTTAAGACGCCTCTGATGTTGTCTGTGGTTCAGGAGTGGCTTAACAAGAGGAATACGACAACTGTAGCCAAATTCCTTGACACGTCTGTGTGTGGTGACTCTTGATGCCTTGACCCCAGCCTCAGTCCATTCCTTGTGAAGTTCACCCAAATTCTTGAATCGATTTTGCTTGACAATCCTCATAAGGCTGCGGTTCTCTCGGTTGGTTGTGCATCTTTTTCTTCCACACTTTTTCCTTCCACTCAACTTTCTGTTAACATGCTTGGATGCAGCACTCTGTGAACAGCCAGCTACTTTGGCAATGAATGTTTGTGGCTTACCCTCCTTGTGAAGGGTGTCAATGATTGCCTTTTGGACAACTGTCAGATCAGCAGTCTTCCCCATGATTGTGTAGCCTAGTGAACCAAACTGAAAGACCATTTTGAAGGCTCAGGAAACCTTTGCAGGTGTTTTGAGTTGATTAGCTGATTGGCATGTCACCATATTCTAATTTTTTGAGATAGTGAATTGGTGGGTTTTTGTTAAATGTGAGCCAAAATCATCACAATTAAAAGAACCAAAGACTTAAACTACTTCAGTCTGTGTGCATTGAATTTATTTAATACACGAGTTTCACAATTTGAGTTGAATTACTGAAATAAATGAACTTTTCCACAACATTCTAATTTATTGAGATGCACCTGTATGGTAATACAAGATAACGTGTTGACGTGAACATTAGCCTACTACACTCATATTATACAATGCTTAACAATTTATTGCGTATTATGGATGTATTTGTTTATTAATTAGAGTAATTATAAAGTATTAACAATTTTCATAGTAGCATAATAATGATAGGAACTAGGGATGTACTGATACCAATACTGGTATTGGAATCGGGTACGATACCACACTCATGTACTTGTAATCATTCTCGTAAAAATGCTCCAATACCAAAAACCGATACTATATGATGTACGAATATCATTACGTAAACATTCAACACACAGATTAAAATCACGTCATGTCCTAGTAATATTATTTAACAGCAAAATCTGCAATTTAATGAGATAAATAGATAGTTTGCGCATGCAGCGTTTTAAATGTGATTGCTTGTGAATGTGTGCATCTGGTGTTGTACAGGCATGGAGACACAAACTGCTCATCCCTTTAGAGATCCTTGGCTCATACATGGAAAACACTATAATGAGCATCACATGTTCTGTTTGTAGCAGATGACAGCAGGCAGAGTGCTAATTCACTTTTTAGCACAAGTCATATACAGACATCATAATTATTTATTTAAATAGTAGCGGTTTAATAATTACTGTGATTCATGTAGCGACCTGTTTTTCTGGATTGGGAATCTGCCGTCATTATGTCAGAGCTCCTTGGTCTAACAACACAGAAACACTTCAAAATAAAAGCTCTTCCAAAATAAAAGCTCAGTTTAACTGAAAAATGTATGACAGAAATAGATCACTACTGTATAGTTATGTAATATTCACTTATACTACTACTACTACTAATAATAATAATAAATCAGTAGTAACTATTATAGTAAAGCAATATCTCACATCTGTGATGCTCTATTATGCAGCACTTTATTTAACAAAAATAAGTCCAGTGTTGAATTTAGGATTGTGCTGTGAGGTTCTGTATAAAATCACTTCATTTGATAAAAATAATACAATTTCATGTTTAAAATAAATTTTTACACTTTAATTTGATTAAAGTTTTAATTAGGTTATTTATTTAAACACAATTTTGATGATAAAACTGAAATAAACTGAGATACTTTTGAAAAAAAGGAATCGGATTCTGTATCGGTAAGTACTAAAAAAAAGTATCAGGTCTCCTAAGCAACCAAATTGGCCTGGTTGCTAGGGAGGGTAGAGTCACATGGGGTAACCTCTTCATGGTTGCTATAATGTGGTTCTCACTCTCGGTGGGGTGCGTGGTGAGTTGTGCATGGATGCCACGTAGAATAGCGTGAAGCCTCCACACGCGCTATGTCTGGCTATGTCTGAGATTTGTCCTCCACCACCCGGACTGAGGCGAGTCACTACGCCACCACGAGGACTTAGAGCACATTGGGAATTGGGCATTCCAAATTAGGGAGAAAAAAAGGTATCGGTACTCGTACTCATTCTCAAAACAAAAATGGTATCGGGACATCCCTAATAGGAACATTAATGACACCTATTAATTTATATACATTTTAACATCAAGGTACCATACCATGGTTGTACTGTACACCATAACAGCAAAAAACTTACCCTGATATACATTTTGTAAGTTCATGTGGGTCTATAATTACAATAGCCAAATTTTTATTTTTTATTTTTTGGGGGAAAAAATATATTTCTTACACATTTTACATATCGTCGTTGTGTGATAAAAAGAACGTTTCTCTGAAGAAAAAATCAATTTCAAGCATGGAAAAACACTTTCTCATAAACAACCTTACAAAATGAATCAAAAATAACATAATTAGTCACCTTTAGCACCATAAAAGAATTCTATCATTACACATCTGTTAGTGAACTGTTCGATATTTTAATCGGACTTTCATGGATTTTTCTTAGCAAACGTGGAAATACACTGTTTTCTTATCATGGGTTCTAATGGCGCATGTTTAGTTACAGACTCGAGTCTAACTGTTTGTGTTCCTAGAACTCGGTAGGTTATCGATTGCCACAGAATTTATTTTTGAAGAGCTTTCAGTTACTATTTTAGATCGAAATCAGTTTTGTGATTAGGGTTTCTAGTCCGGTTGTTGAGTGGACAGTTCCGTTTTGAGTTTTGGTTTCGTTTTTTGCGTCCAATGCATAAATTGCCTGTCAGAATTAGTTTTCATTCACAGTTTTGCAAAGATGGAAATCTGGCAACCGTATATGGCTGGTATAGTCTACTTTTTAAAGCCACCTGACATTGTGTGTGCATAAATGGCTTTAGTTGTCAGGGAAATCACAGAGCCATATACACTTACACAGTATGCCCACCTCTTCAGACACTACTAAGTTTCACCAACTGTACTGTACAAAAGTGCCCGGTTTTGTTCCTGGCAGGCAGCAGAACCCCTAACCCTGCCCCCACCCTAATCATAGCCTGTAAGTCTGAGTAGCCTGCCAGGAACAACTCTGGACAACTTTCTCCCATCACATGAAGTTTCAGAAAGTAAAAAAAAAAAAAAAAAAAAGGATACTGCATTTCAGTTAGGACAACTCTCAAAGTAGTTTGAAAAATGTTTTTATTGAGTAAAATGTTTGGTCTTTGTGGACTAGATCTGCTTTATGCATGCTGCTGCTGCTTGACATAATCAATATGCTGCTGCTGTTAAGATATGCTGCTGCTACTGAACAACATCAGTTAACGTCCTGGTTACTTGCGTAACCTCCGTTCCCTGATGGAGGGAATGAGACATTGTGTCGATGTAGTGACACTAGGGGTCACTCTTGGGAGCCCGACACACCTCTGGTCTTTGATAAAAGGCCAATGAAAATTGGCGAGTGGTATTTGCATACCACTCCCCCGGACATACGGGTATAAAAGGAGCTGGTATGCAACCACTCATTCAGGTTTTGTGCTGAGGAGCCAAGACAAGGTCCCGGCCATTTCAGCGGGTAGTTCAGCATTGTGGCAGGAGGGACACAACGTCTCGTTTCCTCCATCAGGGAACGGAGTTTACGCAAGTAACCAGGATGTTCGCTATCTGTCACTCACTCGACTTGTGTCGATGTAGTGACACTAGGGGTCCCTATACGACACACCAAAAACTGGCTGAACTGTGTTACGTGAACTGGCAGTGTGTGATGGGCAGACCACTGTGTGCCTCATAGCCAGCGCACCAGGCCGACACGTAACCTCCCCCAATGCTGTTATGAGTGTCGAACGGCCCTTTGGGGTGTAGGGCCTTGGCCCACTCAAAATGGCAGCAGAGACCGCATGGCCATTTGTTCTATAATCAAAGTAGGGACATTGAACTCAGTTTCCCAGGATCCTTCACAAATTCACAACTGGATGCGAAGTTCTGCCCATGGACCCAGTCTCAAACGCCATTGGTCGAAAGCGGCCTACGACCGATGACGTCATCTTGTCAATAAAACCAGCAGACATATGTAGTTCGGCCTCTCTGTGCTAAGCTCTGCCTGGCTGTTAAGGGACATCTGTACTGTGCACGTTCTGAAGGAGTTTTCCCTCCGTTTTGGACTGAGAACAAAGAGACCACGTTTTTCTAACCTCACCATTTGGCCACGGTAGAGTAAGATTAACTTAGCTTTGTTCAGGTCTTATAGTATACTTATAACAACCAGTTCAGTTTCACTGTAAAGCAACAGTGAATTTATTTTGAAAAACGGAAAGGCGACCAGTTTCCCTTCTCCCTCTTTTTCATTCAACATTGACTACTTTCTGCACTCTTCTCCATCGCTGGATCCGATGAATAAAGCAGAGACGTGTCTTTTCGCTGACGAGCTTAAGACAAGGGACAATCCAGACCGTTTCTCCTGACCGCTCAAATTCCAACGGACAACCCTACTTAAATTACACAGGATTTCCCAAGTAAGGCTTGATATCTGGGCAGATTTAGTTTAGAAAATCGTATTTTTGATTCTAAATGCTGATGTTTTGAGTATATTTTTATGTTAAACTCTGCTCGCTGTTTCGAGTTGGGAGATTTGTATTTAGTTTTCTTTTAGGGTTACGTTTGTTTTATTGAATGATCTGAACTAGTAATTCAGTCCCGCTGTTACGAGCGGTTACCCTTAATTAAATTGCATGCACTTTTCCTCTCTCTCTCGCTCTCATTCTCTCTCTCTCTCTCTCACTGATATTCATTGAGTGAGCGGCGTCGCAGTTTATGTTCGACTCAGGCTGGTGAACCAAACTCTCCCACCTGTTTCGTCAGTTCCTTTGTGTGTCCGCTCATTTCCACCCTCACGTGGTATCAGCTCCATTTTGGATCTAACCCTCCATTTTGAACCTGATCCTCCATTTTGATTCCTTTGTTACCGCATCTGGACACACACACACACACTCATACACACACACACACACACACACTAACATATAGCTCCACTGTTAGTTTAGGATTTCCTTGATTTATTTTTGGATTATATTCGGATAGTATTGGCTGTGTTCACTACTGCTTGATTATAATAAATCTTGTTATATTATAATAAGTACTCCTGTTTGTTTTTGTTTGAATATTGTGTTGAAGCCAACCTCTGCCACGTGAAGAACTCCCAAGTTACCTCAGAGTACTGTTATTTTATTGGTGTTAAAAACTAACTGTAACTAGATTACTATTAGATTTGTATAGCAATAATTTAACTAGTTTTTCCCCTTTTTGATTATTTTGATTAACAATTAAGATACTCAACCTACAGGGTAGATGTTGTTTTGTGAGGCTCAATCAGTAACTTGCTATCATTTTTCTCTTTTCAAAGAGTGGTGCCCCGAGTATAGAATTTAATGAGTTAAATTCTATTTAATTATTATTTAATTATTATTTAATTGTTATTTAATTATTCCATAATTAATAACAATTAATTATTGATTATTTCTGATAGTAAAACTGATTTAAACAACCAGTAGCACCTACATAATAATTGGTGCCCCGTGTGAGGCCATGATAATTGTTGGCTTCCCTCAATATTCTTGCAAATAACTCCTAAATATTTTAGAGTAGCCAAAGGTTTCCCCTCTTGGCTTCCTTTTTCTACAGGAAGTTCAAACTGCTAAGACACAAGGCCGGTTGTGGTTGTGAATCATTGCAAGTGTTGTGTTAGTGGTTGCTAGTTTGGTACTAATTCATTACTCCTTCTGTTTGTGTTTGAGAGATTCAGTCACTAGATACTAACAAAGTAGTCTGACGTGCTGATAGTCACACTGTGATTATTAACACCTAAATTAGCAGCTCAAGGAACAGTTAATAATACAAAGTAGTTGCTCGTGAGTGACAGGTAAGTGGTTCCCCCTGTGCATTCTTTTCTCAGGATAATGACTGGTGCATCAGTGTTTTCCACAGAGCAACAGGTGTCGTAAGTCGTCACCCTCAAAACTCAGCTAAGGTTTCAGAATTGTGAACTCATAAAGAGTTCCTATAGGGGTCCACTGGACATCACCCTCTCACCTGTCAAACCAGGGATATATGAGTAGCCAGTCCCCATCAGCATCCGGAGCTGAAGCTCCCAGGTCAGGTGAGGAAACCTCACTGTCCAACTGAGTCACTGATCTCCTCCTTGTCTCTAGAGAAGAAAGGGAGGAGCTTAACAGCTACACACCATCTCAGTGTGATGCTGAAATGGCTGCCGTGGCAGATAATGCACACGATCCTCAAGGGGGGGAAGGTAACCACTATCCAGGAGGTAGTTGGTAGGCTGTTTCTACTTTACCACCACAAGGCCCAGTTGCAAATAGCAACACTCAAGGGTGAGGTAAAGACACTTACAGCCCAGTGTAATTGGCTTGATGCAAGCAATCGCGCTTTACGTCGAGACCTCCAGACTACAAATACTATGCTGGGGGAGTGTGTAGAAAGACTCCAGTCGGCTGAAAAAGAAAGCCGAGAGGTCGCTGACGACCAAGTCCGGCATATGGGCTAAAGATCAAGAAGCGCTCCGCTACCCCATCTTTGACCAGAGTGGGGCAGAGGACTCAGAGGATGGCACTACGGCGAAATACCCTACCCCTGGTTCAGGTAGTATTTCAAAACCATTGCTCCAACTCCCGGAGTTAGAGCTCATCCCTGTTCGGGACGTGAGTCCACCACGTTTCGGGGGCAAGGCCACATTTCGGCAATCTCCTCACCACAAGGAGGAAGTGGTCTCACCCAACGGCATGGCAATAGGGGCAGGCACTGGTACTCATCCTCTGACGAGTCAGATGGATACAAACGGGACCAAGACACAGGTCTATGCATGCGCCAGCTTGACTCCTTTGCGAAGGACATAGAATGTTTCGACCCAGCAAGCCGAGATTCAAATGTCAACGATTACCTTAGGGAAATTGAACACTGTCTTGCCGACTTGCCTCATGCCTCGGCATGTGAGAAGTTGAAACTCATCTGGAAAAGAACTTCCAGAAGCGTCCATGCTTTCGTCGAGACTCAACCGCCACGCATTCGTATCAGCTATCCGAGGCTTTGCAGGGTTCTGTGCGAGGAGTACTCGCCATATACTGATGAAACATCAGCCACCCTCAGTGCCATCCACATCCAACAGAAGTGGCTGGAGCCTCCTAGGGAGTACTATAGGTGTTTAAGAAATTCATACTTCCAAGGAAGTAATGAGCCAGGTCTGGAAGAAGAGTGAGGGTTCAGATCTCTCTTCCTCCATAACCTCCACCCCTGCATGCAAACCCACGTTACACTGTTGTGTAAACAGGGTAGACCAACCATGCAGGGAATTAGGAAGATGGCCCAAATGACTTGGGAAACAGCAGTGTGTCCAACTGATAAACCAGAAGACGATGTCAGAGTCATAGACATACAGTCTTCAGAGAGGGCAGACTTAGGGCTTGAGGGCTATGAAATACCTCAACCTAGAGTAAGCTGCGAAGCAGCAGCCCCAAAATGTTTGCCCAACCACCCACAGGGGGGTTGGAGAAACCAAGGGAATGACCACAAGGGTCCCTCCCAGGGTCAGAAAAAATATAAAAAACAGAATCCCTCTCCAAAGAAAAGGAATGTCGGGTTTGTGAAAAGCCCCAGACAGAGGAATGGAAACAAAGGGAATCATTCGGGGCCTCCTGGAAAGAGTGATCTGAAGCATCAGCTCAGCCTCATCCAGAAAAGCCTAGCGGATGTGACCAAGCACATCGAAGGGTCAGACGATGGCCACAAAAAACCCGATGGTGACAGTCCATCAGCATGACTAGCCCATGCACTTCCCTGCTCTTCCCCCAAAGTCTACTTTGTAGGCTGGGAGAAGAACACAGGGAAGACCCAGACACACCCAGTGGCAGTCATGCCCAATACCCAGGCTCTGCTTTTACATTATTGGGAGACCTTGTCCACAAGGGTAATGCCAGATGCATATACACCTCAGTGTCGGTAGGAAGGTGTATAGACATCCATGCGTTACTGGACACTGGGTCTGAAATCAGCCTAATGTGCGAGGGGACTTTTGCAGAAGTCGCCAGGGCAATGCTGTCTCTTGGTAAACCACTGCAGACAGAGTCCTGTGATGTGAGCCTTGTCAGTTACACACAAAACAGAGCCCCCATCACAAAACACGCTTGGCTTGATATCACCTTCCATGAGACAACCCTCAATCATCCCATTTACATCTGTGCTTTCGACACAGAACAAATTCTTATCGGCCATGACCTGCTGGACCGACTGGCCCCGCTGATCGACTGCCTTCACGGGCACATGTGGGCCCAGGTCGCAACCCCGAATCCGGTCCATCTAGCCCATAGCCATCATGCTTCAGACGACCATGTCACTTATATCCAAGAGTCAGGAGAGACCACTTGTGACACTGTTTTTGAGTCAGCGCTTTGTCATTACCCAGACATCCTGACTCATCTTGGCTCTGAGCCTCTTGAGTTATCTGTGACTCCACCAACACTGCACGGATCTGTAAACACCCACGAATCATTCCTTTGCTCACTAGAAAACTCAAATCCAGCTTTGTATAGCCCCTGCATAGCTGGAGGCATGCATGCTAACGGTATCTTGGTACCTGATGTGCTTGTCGCACTCTGGTCTGAAAAGTCTGCTGTTAGTCAAGCTTTGTACGACAAGCTGTGTCAGAACAGCTCCTCTCTGTCTTTCGTGCGTAAAAGTCACCGCCTCCTTTCTGCAGAGTCACTGCAGAGGCCCATCAAGGCTATTGGGATATGTGCTCTTTCCATTCAAATAGAAAAGAAGAGGTTTACACACTTCATGAGTGTGATTCCCCAACTTGACCCCTCACTCCTCGTGGGGGCCGATATCCTTGTTAGGTTAGGTGCTCTACTGGACACTGTCAACCAGGTCCTATGGTCTCAGGCAAGCATTAAAAACCATTAGGCAGCGGTTGATCCAGAACACATGTTGTCTGATCAGACCATCCCTCAGGCGTGTCAGGCAGCGAGCGAGTTTGACCTGACTATCCCAGCTAGAACTGCAGGTGCCCCTGTCCACCTCATGATCCTCAAGGGACAGATGATACCTGGTTCACAGGCATTCTTCCAACCCTTGCCATACTTCTGGGAACTCAGCCTGACCATCTGTGGTACACCTCTGCTTGAGCTCAACAACCGCTCAGCTTACTTGCTTGTCCAGAACCTAACAAACATACCAATTGTTGTGACGGCACGTAGACCATTAGGGTTGCTGATCGACAGCTCATTTCATGACTTCGAGCTGACATTGCCCGTGATTGGAGAGCTGCCTCCATCCTTGACGAGGTGGGAGAACCTCGAACCCCTCCTTCTCACCTTCCCGAACAAAATGATCACAGTTGCTTGTCATGAGGGGCTACACAATAAAGAAGTCTGCAGTACTGCCTTGGGCACGGAAATGGACATGATTGTGTATGCCCTCACTGCTCACTCGGGTGACATGATTTCAACTGGTGACAAAGCCGGTTCCCCACCAGAGGAACCTTATCTAGGATTTGAGGATGAAATAGCACAACAACTCACTAAGGCAGATGCCTTAATGACAGAGGGTCAAAGACAAGAACTGCGGAAGTTGTTTCACGACTTCCAACAGATCTTTTCAAGGGATTTCTACGACTGTGGAATCACCGAACTCCATACAGTTCGTATCCCAACTGATCCAAATGACCCACATTCGTACGCCAGTACAGAATTCCTTTAGCTGCCTATGAGTCAATCCAAGAGATACTTGACACGTTGCTGAGGAAATGCATTATTCAGGAGAGTAACTCCACATACAACTCACCATTGTGGCCGGTGTTGAAGCCAAATGGAAAGTGGCGCTTGACAATTGACTATCGACAACTGTACAAACAGGTCCCTCTTTCATGATGGCCCATGATCTACCTGGATCAGGAGCTTGTGAAAGTGAAAAGAGCCTGTTTCTTTTTGACCGTTGATGTGTCCAATGGGTTTTGGACAATGACAGTCAACCCAGTAGATCAGTACAAGCTGGCTTTCTCTTTTGGCAATCGACAGTTCACTTGGAACCAATGCCCATTCGGATATTCAAACTCCCCAGCTGAGTTTAATATCTTCTTGCACAAAGCCATGAGTGATGCTGCTGCCTGCGGCAACCTGATCTATGTGGATGAATTCCTCATGCAAAGTCAGACATTTGAAGAACACCTGACCGAAATACAATATGTGCTTAGCCAGCTTTCCAGCGTAGGAGCCAAGCTGGCCCTCTCCAAGGGTCAGTGGTGCCGCACCAAGGTTGAGTACGTGGGATTATTGGTGGGTGCCAATGGCATTGAACCCCAAGCAGTGAGAGTTCAAGCCATCCAAAACATCAAAGCCCCAACCGACGTGTCGGGACTCAGGAGCTTCTTGGGCATCTGCAACTACTCCAGACAATTCATCGAGGAATATGCAGAGATAGCCAGGCCCCTTACTGAGCTCCTCTGGAAAGACAAGGTCTTTGAATGGGGAGACCCTCAAGAGCAGGCTTTCAGAGAACTGAAAGCAAAGCTCTGTTCAGCCCCTTGTCTTGTCTACCCAGACAAGGATAAGGAGTTTCATTTAGAGGCGAGCTTCTCCTCCCACTGCCTCAGCGCCGCCCTGGCACAGAGGTATGACAAAGAGAACCGAGTCATTGCCTACGCAAGCTGACCTCTGAGCAGTGTAGAGCTGAAGTTTTCTGACTGTGAGAGAGCCCTCCTAGCCACAGTCTGGGCTGTGGAACACTTTCGCAGCTACATCGGGGGTCAGAAGGTAATCATTGAAACTTGCCACCAGCCTGTCTCCTTCCTCAATAGCCAGCGACTAAGACAAGGATGAGTGTCCAACAGTCGCATCGCGTCATGGATGATGGCACTACAAAGCTACGACATCGAAGTCAGGTATGCTCAGAACCACAAGATGGCTTTGGGTCAGGGCCTGGCCGAGTGCCATCATTGTGACTGCGAAGGACAGTCAGGTTCCCCACCCTTCCTCGTTACAACTCCTTCTCTTCCCTCAAATCATCATTACTATGATGAAACTGTCTATCAAGACCTCCCAAAGGTTTACATGGATGGCTACTCTTTTCACCATGAGAGCCTGACCTGAGCTGGAGTGGGCATAGTCTGGGTCAATTACATCATTCATGCGCCAGACAGTTACCAACTTGGTGCAAAGACTAGCCAGTACGCGGAAATCGCCACAGCACTCATTGTGTTGCAACAAGCTGCTAGGTCAGCTATTCTGCAGTTGGTAGTCTGCTCCGACTCTAACTACACCCGCCACAATTTTGTCTCACACTTCCCCACGTGGAAAGAAAATGGCATGAAGAATGCCAGAGGTAAAGAGATCAAACAGTCTGAACACTTCCTGGCATGTGACCAACTCGTGACTGACCGAGGGATGACTGTGTATTGGAAGAAGGTCAAAGGTCATTCACAAACTCTTGGCCCCGACAAAGAGAGCAACGATGAAGCTGATCATTTAGCTAAGTGAGGTGCAGTAGAGGGCCCACTATGGGAATTCAAGGAGGAGTGGCTCCCAAAACCACTATCTTGCTCGGTGAATGCTCTCACCTGTAGACAGGCAAGAGAGAACCAGGAAAATCCCCAAAACTGCTTGCAGACTGTGAACCTGGGTTGACAACCGGGCGACACAGACTTGAGTGCCATGCAGAAACAGGACCCGGTGATCCAGGCAATCCGGCAGCGGTTGATGGAACCTCAAACACAACGGGCCCTACCATCCTCTTTACAGGACTCAAAAGAACTAAAAGCTCTTTGTCAGGTACAAGAACACCTGAAACTTGAGAAAGACCTGTTGGTCTATGTTCCCGATGGTCCAGGTCCACCCCGGTGGGTCGTTCCGACCGACCATAGGGGGGTGATGCTAATACATGCCCATGATGCTCCCACTGGAGGTCACAGGAGCTACAAAGCTACCTATCACACCCTCCAACAGGTTGCGAACTGGCCATTTATGCTCAAAGACACTAATGCCTACATAGAGGTATGTTTGATCTGTTGTCAGTTCCGTCCTTCCTGGCCACTGAATTGAGCTCCACTGCAGGTCAAGGGAATCACGTTTCCTTGGTCCAATCTGCAGATGGATTGGATCGGACCAGTACCCAAGTTGGCGCGAGGCAACAAATACCTCCTCACTGTCACCTGTGCTTTTACAGAATGGGTGGAGTGTTTGCCAGTACCCAATGACACGGCTGAAACCACAGCACTCATGCTGATGAACCATGTGTTCAGCCATTGGGGGCTACCTCTCTCAATCGACTTGGACAGAGGCACTCATTTCACGGTGGCTGTGATGAAAACAATGTGGGAAATATTGGGTGTGGAAGCCAAATTCCACATTGCATACCACCCCCAGTCATCAGGTCAGGTTGAGCGAACCAACGTACCATTGTCAGCATGCTCAAGAAGTATGTCAACAGCAATGGCAAAGATTGGGATGTGAAACTCCCTTTGGTATTGATGGCCATCAGGTCTACTCCACACCACACCACGGGGGTCACACCCTTGAAATGACTCTCCCACTGCATCTGCTGTACCATCCAGAAGACGTCAGTGTTGCAACCGCATATACTGCACATCAGTACGTGACCGAGTTATGCAAACACCTCCAAACTACGTTTGCTTGGGCCCAAACAAACCTGGAAACCAGTGTCAAAGGACAAAAGGCCTATTACGATAGGAAAATGTCTGACCGCGAATATCACTTTGGATAAAAGCGTCTGCCAAATGAATAAATGTAAATGTAAATGTAAATGAATATAAAGTAGGAGATAAAGTCCTCTACTTCAAGTTCGCTAAACCGGTGGGAATCACCAAAAAGTTCCTACCAAGCTGGTCAGGCCCCTTTGAGATTATAGGGAAGCTCTCCCTGGTAGCTTACCGAATCCATATCTCGAAGCCAAACCAAACACCAACGTACAAATGGGTCCATTCAAATCAGATCAAACCCTTTGAACAGTTTCCACTCCAAAGGGGAGCAGACCCACAACAATAGTGTTTCTTGTAGTTGGGTGTAGCATGCTTTACTCATACACTAGCATGCACTAACCCATAAGACTACTCCCGCAAACACAGGGTAACGAGACTCTTGTATGTTTCAGGATGAAATTCCTTTGGATCCTTGGCATCTTCCTCAACCTACAGCTCACACAAGCCAGTGAGGTGGTAGAAACCGGCCCGCCAACCGGTATTGTCCAACAGGAGACCCCTGGGCTCTTAATCACCCATTGCCACCTCTACACCTACAGAATATCGCAAACACTTCCAGTTACCTCCACAGATGACGGAGGGCAGGGTAAGCGGAACCCAAACCCAGAACACAGTTGAACATGCCAAATTGACAACTGTCCACATCCTAGAACAACTGCAGAAATTCCTAGTCACAGAGGAAGAACTAAGTGGGAATAAACGACCAAAGCGGTTCCTCGGTGGTCTGCTAGTAGCAGCATCGGCCATTGGTTCCCTGTTCTCTATCGGCCTTTCGGCTGCCAACTCCGTCAGTCTCAGTACACTCCAAAGACAAATGGGTGAACTTAATGAGGAAATGCCAGAAATCCAAGAGAAACTCCTGTTACAACAAGAACAATTACAGGATCTGGGTAAAACCCTACAGGGTACCATACTCACTGTAAACATGCACTCAGCAATTCTAAATAACACTTTGCATGCTCTGGATGCCTTGTCAGAAGTTGTGAGATCAGACATAACATATGTGTGAATGGTTAGAGATCTAATGCATGACCTTGTAAGGGAAATTAGCACGTCAGTTAACAGCCTGAGTGGGGGAAAGATCCCATCCTACCTAGTTCCCCTAAACATGGTTGAACAAATCCTTAGATCGGCCACTACCACCATTGTGCAAACTTCTCAGATACATCTGGCATACAGCCTTGGCAGTGCAATCCCCATCCATGTAAATCCTCATAACCTAGAGATAGGATTTATCCTTAACTTACCCATTATAGAGAAACAGAACATTTACCGACTGAAATCTACATTGAACGTTGGGTTTTGGAAAAATAATGTACATGTATATATCAAAACACCACCGGTGCTTGCCTACCATGATGATGACCCCTCTCTCTACCTTATTCCCAATCTGAACATGTGTACGAACACCAAGGACATACATTGGGTTTGCCCCAGCAACCCCTTTATCAGAGATATAACCAACCACCTGTGCGGTCTGAGGGCTGACACCCCAGAGCAAAAATACCAGGCTAGTATGTCTGTTAAAGACGAAGGGACAGAATCTAGGGTAGAAAGAGCTGGTAGTCGATAGCTTGTCAGTACCCCTGCCACCGAGATCCTAATGTCATACGACCGTCATGACATAAACGCTAAATTAACAATCAAAAACCAAAACAGTGTTCTTGAAGGTCCCACAAGGGGCCATGGTACATATAGCCGACATTGTCCTCCACCATCTCAGTCCAGAGAGACACGATTCAGAGATTGAGATGATGGATGCATTCAGAGGCCACAACCTCACTATTGATGACACCCTTCAACAACAGCTTCTAGCTGAAGGGACCAAATTAGTAAAGTTCAGTCTCAAATCGACTGGGCTCACGACTACATTTTTCAATCGTATAGGAAAATTATCGGCTTATCAATAACACCCAATCTGTTTGACTGCCCTTGGTCTCCTCCTTAGTGGTTGGATCATCACGGCAGGTATCGCATAAGCCATGCATAGACGCATCCAAACACTACACACTAGACTGGATGCAATGACACTCATTCCACAGCGTTTCAAGCTCCTATCTACCCCTTTACCACTAACTGCTCCTAACTCTGCCCAGGAACAGTTATACTAACTGTAACAATCTTTCCCATTTTCCTTTTCATAATCATTGAAAACTCAGGGATAACAAAGGGTTGTTGACCAATGTGAAGTGCTGTTTTGATAGAAATTATGTTAGCTAGCCTAGTTAGAATTCATCTGCCCAGATGTTACCTACTGTGACTGCCCAGGTATCAAAAGTCTTTATGAACTGTTAATGTTCTCAGGAACTAAGCTCATGCAAACCCAGGACACATGGACTGTACAACTTTCGGGTTGTCCTCAAGGACTGAACTGTTCAACTTTTGGGTTGCTCTCAAGGACTGTGGCAGGAACCCCAACCTTAAGACCAAAGGGGGGAGGTGTAGGGCCTTGGCCCACTCAAAATGGCAGCAGAGACCGCATGGCCATTTGTTCTATAATCAAAGTAGGGACATTGAACTCAGTTTCCCAGGATCCTTCACAAATTCACAACTGGATGCGAAGTTCTGCCCATGGACCCAGTCTCAAACGCCATTGGTCAAAAACGGCCTACGACCGATGATGTCATCTTGTCAATAAAACCAGCGGACATATGTATTTCGGCCTCTCTGTGCTAAGCTCTGCCTGGCTGTTAAGGGACATCTGTACTGCGCACGTTCTGAAGGAGTTTTCCCTCCGTTTTGGACTGAGAACAAAGAGACCACGTTTTTCTAACCTCACCATTTGGTCACAGTAGAGTAAGATTAACTTAGCTTTGTTCAAGTCTTATAGTATACTTATAACAACCGGTTCAGTTTCACTGTAAAGCAACAGTGAATTTATTTTGAAAAACGGAAAGGCGACCAGTTTCCCTTCTCCCTCTTTTTCATTCAACGCTGACTACTTTCTGCATTCTTCTCCATCGCCGGATCCAAAGAATAAAGCAGAGACGCATCTTTTCGCTGACGAGCATAAGACAAGGGGTCTTCGCGTCGGGAAGAACACCACTTAGCGAACAGACGCCACTTAAAGGCATACAGGCACCACATAGAGGGGGCCCTAGCCTGAGTGATCGTATCCACCACCGCGGGTGGTAGGCTGCTTAAGTCTTCCGCGTCCAGTCTACGGGCCAGACATGGAGATTCCAGAGGTCTGGTCACGGGTGCCAGATGGTGCCCCATCCCTGAGGGGGCTGTCACGAGGAGCATGAGGTCCTTGCGACAAGATGCGTAAAGACGCGTCTTTAAAAAGACGTTCCGTGTATGCCGCTCTTTTAGAGAAATATACTCTTTTTTTTAGAATATACTCTTTTATTTCTGCCGAAGTGCCCAGGGGCGTTCTCTGCAGTGCACCAGTGCAGAGGGGGGAGAAGCCGCTGAAATGCGCCATCAGATCCAGCAGAGGTGATTGAACAGCCGTGGGAATTCAGCTCAGTCAGCATCGACCATTCGGCTCCGAAGAGAAAATCTGAATGAGTGGTTGCATACCAGCTCCTTTTATACCCGTATGTCTGGGGGAGTGGTATGCAAATACCACTCGCCAATTTTTATTGGCCTTCTATCAAAGACCAGAGGTGTCTCGGCCTCCCAAGAGTAACCCCTAGTGTCACTACATTGACACAACATCGAGTGAGTGACCGATAGGGAACCCCAGTTAATATGAACCACTGCTTGGTTATCGCATAGAAAGGTAATTTATTTGCCTTGACAATTGTCACCCCATAAAAGGCAAGCAATAACAATGGGGTAGAGTTCAAAAAGTGTGATGAATTTTGCTTCAGGGGGAAGTGAAAGAATTTCGGATGGCTAATTTTCCACAAAACCACTTGTTTCCAAATATGCCACGAAGCCTTTTGAAAGAGCTACATCTGTGTAAATTTGGAGGGAGTTTGAGGTCTCGAAATAATCATTATAAGAGAATGGTAAACTGTTCCGATCTGTTAAAAGGCGAGCCCAGAATTGCATATCTGACTAACAGCCGAAGTTGAGATTCCCAAGATCTTGAAGGTTTGGAACAGATTTGGAAAGCTCAAGAAGTCTGGAGATGAAAGCACACCCTTTGGGAATAATGTGCATAGCAAACTGTAAGTGCCCTAATAGGGAGAGTAGATCGCGCTTGGATATAGATTTGGTGGAAATGAAAGACGACATGCACTGAAGAATATGCATGAGTTTCTCAAGAGGTAGAGAGGCTACCATCCTCTGACTGTCGAGTTTAATTCCTAGGAACTCTAAGGAAGTAGAGGGACAGATTGTTTTTTCCCCAGAAAGGGGCACGTCGAGTTTGAGAAAAAATGATTTTAAAGTGGAAATACTACAGTTTGGCTGGTAATTTGGAAAGTCGACCACGAGAAAAACATCTAAAAGGTGTAAACAAAGGATAGTTTACACTTATTTAGAATGATCCAACAGGGAGCTTAAGTGTTGAATATCCGAGGACTACTGCGACACCCAAATTTTAGTCGTAAGGCAAAGTATATTTTTGACCGCCACCTAATTCCGAAAAGGTGCCACTGGGATGGATGGAGAGGCATGATTTTGAAAGCATCTGTAATATCACCTTTACCGGTGGTTTTGATAAATTAAATTGTGTGATTGACAGTAGTGTAGGACAAGGAAAATGTATCCGAGGGAATGAGACTGTTAATACTGAGAACTGAACTGTTGTGCGGAGCTGAAAGATCTATGATGAGGCGTTTCTTACCAAAATATTTTCTCATAGCAAGACCTATGGGATTAATGCGAAAATTAGTAAATGGAGAATGAGAATAGGGGCCGATTAGATAGCCCTTTTGAACCTCTTTTAGAATTAGGCCATCTACTACATCTTGCTCTTTCCATGCTGACAAAAGATTTTTTGATATGTGATTGGAAGGGTGCTTATTCATTTTCTTGTTGGTCCGGGCTTGTTCCTGTGGGGACAAACAGCTCTAGGGTAACTATCTCCACATAGGCAACAACAATGCACAAATTTACATCTAACACAAGGATTGACAGATTCATTGAAATTGATACACACTGGAACATGAAGTGTTTAATTTCCTTAGGGGCCGAGGGAAAATGTTAGACCTGGGTTCGGGTTTAGAGAACGATGCTGAGGAATCCTGTGTTGCTTGGAACGCTGTTCTGGGGCACAGTTTTGCAGAGTGTGCAAATGAACCACACATAGAACAGGAGATGGCTTGATGACCTGAAAAGAGCCTACTAATAAGCTCAAGAACAACCACTGACCAATCCAGTCTCAGATTAAACCGCTGTCCATGGGTGGGAATTCCTGGATCTAGTGGTATGTGTCTTGTTCATCCCCAGAATATGCAAGGGAAACTGCTGCTTCTAGTTCAGAAAGTTCAAGGTGAGACATTTGTCCTCACAGGAGAAATAAGAGAAGGGTAAAGACTGTGATGACAGTAGAGAGCCTCATGAATACTAGCTGAGCCGAATGCCATTCAATACTGCGCTGCTGGACGGAATTGATTAGGGTAAAGGGGTGTAGGGAATTGGTCATACTGGCCTGAGCCATGTAGATTTTCCGAAATGAACTAAATAGGTCATTAGTTGCGTTATTAGTTTTTTTACGTGTTGAACAAAAAAAATAATTGCAGAAATTAAGACATTAAACTTTGTGTTAATTAATATATAAAAAATATATAAAATTATAATATATATATATATATATATATATATATATATATATATATATATATATATATATATATATATATTATATTCATTAGGGGTGTACAGCGAAGCCATTATCTGTATTTGTATCTGTATTTGTTCATATGACAAAATTATCTTTTTCTGTGTCTGTATTCAGATGAAACACCCATTTTTAAATGTTACTCTCACAATTATAGTTTCTATAAATAAAATATGCCTTGTATATGTATTTTCATAATAATAGCCTAATAATAAAAATTATTATTTTTATAATTATTATTATAATTATTATTATTATCATTAAAGAATAATTATTGAAAAAATATTCAATAATTTATTTTCTTGCCAGATGAAGCTGAATTTGTAGGCTACATTAACTGAGGAATATGTTGTGGTTTCTCCTGGTATTTCAGATATTAATATCTGTATGAAACAGAATTTTAGTTTGTCTGTGCATGTATAACAACATTATTCTGGAGGCAAGAGGTGTCCAGCAAAATGTGAAATGTCAAGCACACATTTTACAGTGAATAATTAATACAAATTCAAACATTAACAGATATGAAAATAAAATCAATTTAGCCTACAAACAAGTGAGAGTCCCGTAAGCCTACCAGGAATTTTTATGATAGGACACTACCATTATTTAGGTGAATAATGATAATTATTAATAATAATAATAATAATAATAATAATGTAAAATTTATACTGTGCCTTTCCAGTTCAAGAACACTTAACATTCTCAAATTTAGAACAGTTTAAAGAAGAAGAAGAAAGAGATGGAATATGTTTCAGTTTCTTCGTTTTACATAAGGAGGAATATTCCTAATAGATTAATAGGCTACTCTATGGAGCATTTAAACATATATGGAGCATTTTAACTTTTATTTTTTTTTGTTTTTTTTTTGGAACATAGTTTTAGCCAGATAATTACTTTAATTACTAATGTGGATATAAATGTGGTCAACTTTAAGAGACGGCTAGACTAGCTCCGATGTGAAATTATCACTTCTTAACATCGCGCTCAGGTTTAAGCTATAAATAAATACATGAGAATCACATGTGAATCGTGTGATACATTAACATAGACATTTTAAGAAGTGGAAAGTGTATATGATGTCATATCTTAGTTAATGTTACACTTGACAAGCTCCAGATGTGCACAATTAACAGAGACCGCAAACGGAGTCAAGACCGCGCTCATCCGATCTGAAATCACAACGTGCACATTTCCCTTCATAAGGTTTACACTTTAGAAATATTGGCTGCACAGATCTATAAATTCATTGTAATTTTTTATATGTTTATTTAAAATGTCACTTTATCTTTGTGCTTTTTGGATAATCAGTCATATGAATATTTTTTATATTATTCGGATGAATCCGTTATTCATTTTGAAGTCATTATTCGTGCCTTTCCGAATAAGGTATTCAGCTTCGGGCACATCCCTAATATATAATTCTCCAAAACATGTCAAAAGCTTGAAATTGCTTTTTGTGAATGCAATCTCTATAAAATGATTTGTAAAATTTCCAACCCAGTAATTGTAACGTGTAGGCAGGCTGAAGACACAGGAGCAGACGAAGACGATTAAGTATGAGAACCCAAGTGCAGTTTATTTACGTGAGTGATATATCCAAACATTTGAATACAAAACAAAACAAACATAAACGACTTGGCTTGACTTGACACAACGTTACATTAACACAATACTTGACCACAGACATGGGTAACTGCAAGACAGAGACAACCAATGACAAGACTAAACTGATGAACACGATAACAAGGCAATGAAACAAAAAACAATGATAAAACAGAACTGATAACAAGACTATTAAACATAGACCAATGAGGAGACAGGACTAATAAACATAGTGGAACAAGAGGATCACATGACAGTAACATGACAAGGAACCAATAAGGACAAAACACATGAAAACATGGCAGGAACAGGAAACCACATGACAGGGACAAGGAACTTAGTTTTCAAAATAAAAGACATGAACAAAAACACACGAAAACGTGACATAGGCAGAGGCTCAGGGGGCGGAGCTGTGGAAGTCTCAGGATTGGCCACAATAGGGGAACAGTCTTGGTGGCTGTGAGCACAGGCAGTGGAAGGGTAACAGTCTCCATGTTCGTGAGCATGGGCAGTGACAGGAGAATGACCTCTGTGGTCGTCAACATGGTCAGGAGGCCTGGGAGGCAGCCGCAGGGCAGGGACAGGGTCAGGATGCCTGGGAGGCAGCCACAGGACAGGGTCAGGGTTAGGAGGCCTGGGAGGTGGCCACAGGACATGGTCAGGAGGCTGGGAGGTGGCCACAGGACATGGTCAGGAGGCTGGGAGGCAGCCACAGGACAGGGTCAGGAGACAGAGGCTCAGGGGGCGGAGCCGTGGAAGTCTCAGGATTGGCCACAATAGGGGAACAGTCTTGGTGGCTGTGAGCACAGGCAGTGGAAGGGTAACAGTCTCCATGTTCATGAGCATGGGCAGTGACAGGAGAATGACCTCTGTGGTCGTGAGCACTGGCAGAGACTGGGGAATGACCTCCGTGGTCATGAGCATGGGCAGACACAGGGGAACGACATCTGTGGTCGTGAGCATGGGCAGAAACTGGGGAACAACCTCTGTGGTCGTGAGCATGGGCCGTGACAGGGGAACGACCTCTGTGGTCGTAAGCATGGGCAGAGACTGGGGAACAACCTCCGTGGTCGTGAGCATGGGCCGTGACAAAAATGTGAATCCAAAACAAAACAAACATAAACGACTTGACTTGACTTGACACAATGTTACATTAAAGGAATAGTTCATCCAAAAATGAAAATTTGCTGATAATTTACTCACCCTCAGGCCATCCAAGATGTAAGAGTTTTTTTCTTCATCAAAACAGAATTTAAGACTTTTAGGATTTAATTTCAGGCCTCCTCCTCTAAACAATGCAAGTGAATATCCTCCATTTTTTGACAGTCCAAAATGCATATTTAGGATGCATCAAAATAATCCACACGACTCCAGTTGACAAATAAAGGTCTTCTGAACGCAAACCATTGATTATTTTGAGAAACAAAATGATACTTATATAATTTTTAACTACAAATGTTCACTTCAGTACATCTAAGCTCGTTGGTAAGGTCACGCGTCACGTGGATGAGTCAGGAAGTGCATCATTGTTTACAAGAGAAACTTGTGCCGTTCACAAACCAAAACAGTCCAAAACAATTTAAAAACAATAAAAATAAAATAAAAGAAATCATTTCCAAATAATAATAATATTTTTTTTCTTTTTTTAACAATGACGTGCTTCCTGGCGAACATTTGTAGTTAAAAAGTATATAAGTATTGTTTTGTTTCTAAAAATAATCAATCATTTGCATTCATAAGAACTTTATTTGTCGACTGGAGTCATGTGGATTGTTTCAGTAACTGTGAACAAGGACAATTAATCAAAGAAGCTGAATCATTATTTATATTTCTTTTGGAAACGCATAATTATATGCATCTAGGAACAAAATGCAATCAAATGTGGCCAAAAGTTGTTGTTGTTTTTTTTTTTTTTTAATGTAAATTATTATGTCTTACTTTTGCATGATTGCGTTATTTATTTTTCCACTTTGAAAACCCTGCTTTGCAAGTCAAAATGTTGTTTTCAAATGTTCCACTACCCTGACATCATCCCCATTATGCCAAGCTATTTATAAGTGCCATCTCCCATCAGACATTTTTTCATTGGTTCAAACATGTTCCCTTCTCCTCTTGCACAGCTGGATGCATCTTGTGACAGCTACGTGACATAACTGGATTCTCATGCTTGTGAAACCAGGAAGTAATCGCTTTCACATAATCTGTGACTAGGCAAATTCTAGGGGTGTAACCATCCATCGCATGTATCGCATTATAAATTGATGTACTGTATATTTTTAAGATGCACCTTTATTTTGACACTCTTATGTCAGCCACATCCGTACTCATGTCCGTCGACTGTGCTACTTTTTTCCATCAAAGTGCGCATCCTCTTTTAAACTGTACAACAAGTGCTAAGCAATTGTGATGCTGCCAGCCAAATAAAAAACACAGACGACGTATTCTCTCCTTTCAGACTCAAGTCAAGGGTATGGAAGTATTTTGGATTCAGAAAAAAATATGGGCAGACAGACAAAACCCATGTAATTTGAAAACATTGCCAGTATGGCTGAAATTCTTGGGAAATACAACAAACTTGTCAGCATGCCTGAAAGAAAACATGGTGTCGACACCAGTGCCTTGGTTGGCGTGAGAGAGACTCCTTCACCCGCCTTGACCAACTTTTTCCCACAACTCCGAAGGTGTGATTAGTATTACATCTGCTATAATTTATTTAATTTGTAAGGATCTGTGGCCCTACAGTGTAGTCCAAAACTAAGGCTTTCGTGAGCTACTGTATACACTGGAGCCGAAATACAACATTCCATCGAGACAGAACTTCAGTGAAAGTTGCATTCTGAAGCTGTAAGGTCAAGTCATAGTCAACAGCCATATCACCCTGTAGCTCTTGACTGGTTACCCACTGAAGCTAAGCATGGTTGACCCTGGTCCATACCTGGATGGGAGACCTCCTGGGGAAAATGAAGGTTGCTGCTGGAAGAGGTGTTAGTGATGCCAGCAGGGAATGTTCACATCGCGGTCTGTGTGGGTCATAATCCCCAGCATAGTGACAGGGTCACTATACTGTAAAAAGGCACTGTCCTTCAGATGAGACATTAAACCGAGGTCCTGACCCTCTGTGGTCATTAAAAATCCCAAGGCACTTCTCATAAAAGAGTAGGGGTGTAACCCTGGTGTCCTGGCCATATTCCCCCCATTGGCCCTTATCAATCATGGCCTCCTAATAATCCCCATCCATTAATTGGCTGTATCACTCTACTCTCTCCTCTCCACCACTATGGCTGCTGTTGCATCATCCAGGTGGATGATGCACACTGGTGGTGGTTGAGGAGAGTCCCCTGTTCACTATGTTAAGCGCTTTGAGTATAGTGTCTGAAAAGTGCGTGCAGCATGTCCAACAGAGTCGATCTTGGATCCGAGATTTAAAAAGCTGCCTTTTTAAAGTGCAGAGGAGAGAAATGCAACTTTTCAGTGTCTCATCCATGAGGCTCCAGAGCTGATGGACCAGAAAGTAAGATCATATTTTTGTCTGTTTGCAGCAATGTTGTAGAAATGCATTCAAGTGCCATTTTATAAATTATATATTCATTAATGCCTTTCCATTTGATACAGTGTGTGTGTGTGTGTGTTTATTTTTGTTTTACTCATTTTACTCATGTATTACATTATACAGAATGACAATGTGGCACAGGTTGAGGTTACAACTCCTAACTCATCTGGTGACCAAACTTCTGATGTTGATCATCCTCACTCCTCTTCCTGACTTGATGCCTTGATGTCCCATGCTGAACCCACCAAAGAAGGTGTGTACTTATTGTAGTTAAACTTTTGTTTTTTTCTTTTTTGTGAACTATCTCAAAATGTGATTGTGCTTTTATTTATCAGGTAACAACTTTTTGGGGTACACAAGAGATATTTTGTTCTCTGAAATAATCGGAGATGTCATTTTAGAATATGTTGCTACTTCCAAGAAGTCAAAGACACTTGAAGATCTCTTTGATGACAACTTCTGTACTGTGGACCCTAGCCAGACTGCCAGACCTCTAAAGAGCTGGCTCATGCTGAAGTCGTTATGTACAGAGACACTACATCTATGAATCTGGGAGATAAGGTGTTGGAGTAGTGGAAAAGTCATCAAACTGAGCTTCCTCTTCTGGCAGACCTTGACAAAACATACCTGTGCATTCCTGGTACTAGTGTACCTTCTGAGCATGTGTTTAGCACTGCATGTGATTTTGTCTATTCAGAACCTAGTGTTCTGTCACCTGAACCTGTTGATCAGTTGATTTTTCTAAAGAAAAACCTCTCAAAGAAGACTACTGAAAGACTTGTTTGACTTTTGTAAAGATGACAAAAGTCATTGAGCTGCAGGGGTGTAAAGTAACAAATTACAAATACTCACGTTACTGTAATTAAGTAGTTTTCCCCAGGAATTGTACTTTTTTTAAGTAGTTTACAAATTGTATACTTTTACTTGAATACATTTTAAGTGCTGTAACTGTACTTTTAATGTCCTATTTTCCCACTGTCTGTGTTCGCTACTTCCCTGTCCTGATTTTATTTTTATTTATCAACATGATTGGCTAGGGAGAGTCTCGTGACTCCCGTCAAATCAAATCACATGTAAAAAAAACTTGAATGGCAGCTGTAGATCAGGCGCCATTATGGATGCGGAGGATGCCTCAAACACATTTCAACACCTGAACATCACGACTGCACCTGAAAGGGCGTTTCACATTGAAAAAGGCCTATTGCTTGACTGTGTCATGTGAGTTTAACTTGCTCAAGCCAGATATCAGCATTAATCCTGCCTCTAATTTGAAGAAACATATCGAGGTAAATTTCATATTTCTGCTTACTAGATTCTGTGTCTATAATGTAGCCTGTAATTTAGCTATCTATCACTGAGATTATTGGGTTGATGTAAGAGATTAAGGCAATGTTATCAATAGGGCTGGGCGATAACACAATCTTGATGTTTATCTGAATTTTTTTTTTTTTTTTTTATATACTTAGACTATGTTCTACATCTAGAACAAGGGTGTTCATTACATTGATCGAGATAGCAAGACAACCACTGGTTGGTTGATCTTTTTAATTCCTGATGTCTGTAGCTGCGTGCTGTTTGATTGACAGGCGCCTAAAGTTTGTGCACTAATGTGGGTATGCGCCTAAATGGTCAAATACACTTTATAATTCTGCCAATGCCCCTCTTGGTGAGGCATTAATGTAAACGCAGTCGGTTTGGTCTAAAGTGAACGTAAACTGTGGGACATAAAGCATATTTGCATCAAAATGTTGGACTTGAAGCAGGGGCGGACTGGGAAGAAAATTCGACCCAGGATTTTACATAGAAACTGGCCCAAAAGTTGTTGACCGGGGGAGGGGGGATTACTGTCCTTTTCTGCATATTGCTGCCCACTTCCGCATAACGTGGCGGCCCATGCAGCCCCATTTCGCGGCCGGCCAACCGGGAAAAGTCCCGGTTCTCCCAATGGCCAGTCCGCCACTGACTTGAAGTGTACATGTAACCGAATTGAGCACTGTCTAGTAGGCTATGTCATATAAAAGCTATTAATCAAACAACAATAACAATAATTTATAATTTTCTTTATTTATCACACATTATACATATACAGTGAAATTCTTCTTTTTCACATATCCCAGCTAGGCTGGGGTCAGAGTGCAGGGTCAGCCATGATACGGCGCCCCTGGAGCAGATAGGGTCAAGGGCCTTGCTCAAGGGCCCAACAGTGGCATCTCGGCGGTGCTGGGGCTTGAACCCCTGACCTTCTGATCAGTAACCCAGAGCCTTAACCGCTGAGCTACCACTGCCCTACGGGCTCGTAACAAGGAAACGAGAAAACTTTTGGTTGAATAACTTGAGTAGCTTTAAAAGTATTAATGTAATAGAATAAAACAGTGACATTTTTAATAACAATATTTTTTATAATATTGTTAGTTTTTTTTTAATAATACCAACCCCTGATATAGAGAGTGTGTTAATGTGTATAATAAATTACCAGGAAAGTAGAGATGATAAAATAATTTATAATTATGCTTAGCCTTTATCATGTTTTTTCTAATGCCTGATAGAAAAGTATCAACCTTTGTAGAGCAATACTTCAGGCAGAATATTCCACCAGTCACAAACTTCAGAAAATTGTGCATCATGCATTAGAATGTGAACACAACTATTTCTGGGCTTAAAAGATACAAAAACTAAATTAATGTGGAACGTTGTATCTCAAAAGGAGGACAATGTGGCCCCCCCATGTGCTACTTAAAGAAATAGTTCGCTCAAAAATGAAAATTATCTTATCATTTACTCAGCCTCATGCCATCCCAGATGTTTATGACTTTCTTTCTTCAGCAGAACACAAATTAAGATTTATAGAAGAATATTTCAGCTCTGTAGATCCATACAATACGAGTGAATGGATGCCAAAACTTTGACACACCAAAAAGCACATAAAGGCAGCACAAAAGTAATCCATATGACTCCAGTGGTTAAATCCATGTCTTCAGAAGAGATGTGATAGGTGTGGGTGAGAAACAGATCAATATTGAAGTCCTTTTTTGCTATAAATTCTTCTCCCATAACAGAAGATGGCGATATGCATGAAGAATGTGAATCACCAAAAACAAAAGAAGTGAAAGTTAAAATGGAGATTGACTGAGCAGGGAGGAGAATTTATAGTAAAAATTGACTTAAATATTGATTGGTTTCTCACCCAACCTATCATATTGTCACAGTCTGTCTCCCTCATTCTCGTCAAGGACTCTTATTTTGCAGTTTTCCCCTGGACTTCATTTCCCATAGTGCACTGCCCTCATCACTGCCATCTGTTTCTTATTATCCTCACCTGTATTCTATTCCCTCATTAGTTCCTATTGTATAAATATCCTCTAGTTTTACCCACTCCTTTGTCAGTCCTTGAAGTGTTGCGCTGCGTTAAGCTAAGCTTTGATGTTTAGATTTTGCACATGTTCCATTCCAGCGATTACTATTGTTGAGCCTTGTGTTTGTTTCCACTCCAGCGTTTGTTCTACTCCAACGATTGCTATTAAAGTATTTGAAAGTTAATCTACTCCTGCATCTCCTGTCTTCTTCCACTCCTAGACACCCAACGTTACACATATCTCTTCTGAAGACATGGATTTAACCACTGGAGTCACATAGATTAGGCTACTTTTATGCTGATTTATGTGATTTTTGGAGCTTCAAAATTTTGGCACCCATTCACTTGCATTGTATGAACCAAAAGAGCTGAGAAATTCTTCTAAAAATCTTAATTTGTGTTCTGCTGAAGAAAGTCATACACATCCGGGATGGCATAAGGGTGACTAAATGATGAGGGAATTTTCATTTTTGTGTGAATTGTTCCTTTTAAAGCCTGATGTGGCCCCTGTACCAAACAAATGCTCTACCCCCTCTATTGTGTGGGATATGACGTGCCAAGTAACCCTGCTTTTTTAATAGGGTTTTTTTTTTTTCTTTTCTTTTTTTTTTTGCATTCCTTGCATTGTTTTATGCGCAACAGTAACTCTCTCTGTTGACATTAAGGGAAATTTATGCATTACACAAACTGATTTTAATGTAATTGTTTCATACATTATGATTTAAAATGGTGAACAGTCTATTGAAAATAACAGTTTCACCTTTTCATTTCTGGAATCATGTCTCCCTTTTATTTTTTTGGAATCAGATTCATGTAGTGTTTATCATACATAAGTGATGTATTTTTGAATACTTGGTCCAATTTTTGAATGAACGCACTGAATTTGTCAGCAAGAAGCAGAAGGTTGGCATCTCAACTCTGCAATGACATGTTGAGGGTGTTAAGCCTGTCAAATATATCATGTAGGCATGACAGAGAGGCCAACCATTGGTTGTTGTCAAAGTACATAGTGAGCTCTGAATTAGTATTTATTAAAGAATTTTACTTCTTTGCAAAGTTCATAAGACACTGCAGCACTCTCCCTCTTGAGAGCCAGTGGATCTTTGTGTGCAGGAGAAGCTATTCATGTTCAGACCCTATGGCACAATAAAGAAAACAAGCATGAGTTCAGTGGCCATGCCTTGATAAAATGAATTCCATGTACGGCTTGCTGCAGAACAGACTCCAGTGGTTTGGACATTTGTTTGGCTGCCAGTGATTCTCAGTAAGTTATGCAATGGGTCCATTTTGCCAGAGGAGACAACCCACTCAGCCTCCCCATCATTGCACGAGACCCGTCACATGACGCATTTCTTCCAGACCACTTTTTCATCTTGAATAAAATGATCCAAGACACTAAAAATCAATTTTGCCAGTTGTGTGGGATGGAAGAAGATGACGAAACAGAACATCTTCTTCGATATTCTGGTCTTTCACAAACCTTATGAGAGTAATTGTGCTTTTCCAACTATATCTGTGGTCTCATCAAGCTGTATTGCATAGTATGGGCTCTGCCTAATGAAGTCTAGTAATTGTTCTTTAACATCACTGGCGAGATCACAAATTCTGTGACTGATGGTGTCGTTTGACAGTGGAAATGAACTTAATTTAAAGTATTTACCAGGGCACATTACTGTATATACAACATACATTTACTCATCTACTCTGCAGAGCTTTTTCTGTACATGATTCTGAACATGTCCTTTGCAGCAGGCAAACTCATTGTCTCTCCAGTGGAGTGAGGTTTCCAAGTTTAGCAATGCTTTGTGAGACCACATATAAAGCTTTTTGACATTAACTTTAGGCAGTTTTATGTCTGTTATTGGTAGACCTTTGTTGTTTAAGGCCATCAAGCTTTCAATTAAATAAAAGTCAAGGGATCTATCTTTTAAGGCACATGCCATTTTAATTTACAGGTTTTCATGCAATCAGTAGCCCAGCACATCACCACATATAACACACTGCAGGTTCAGCAGCTGAATCAGCTACTCTAAATCCAAGTGAAAAGGTAACTCTCCTCATATTTCCATAGTTTAGGTTCCCTCTTTTTGTTTTGATGTCCGACTGGGAGGGCACAAGGAAAATCTAGGGGGGAAATGCCCCAGAATAAATAGCTGCTGTAATGTTCTCCGTGCTGATGGAATCCATGGCAACCATGCCAAGCAAACAAAATGTGTTATTATATTACAGCAATTGCGAACATCTGGATCCTTATAATAGTTTTGTAAATATTAATTAATGATTCCAAAACACATTTTATGGTATTTATGGCAACCTTTACACAATAAAATAAAATAAAATACATTATTATAAATAGGCAGAGGCTAATTGCACTAATACAGCAGCTTACAGTAGCGGCTTGAATACTGTCTGTATCAAATCAAATCAAATCACTTTATTGTCACACAGCCATATACACAAGTGCAATGGTGTGTGAAATTCTTGGGTGCAGTTCCGATCAACATAGCAGTCGTGACAGTGATGAGACATATACCAATTTACAATAACATCAAATTAACACAACACAATTTAAACATCTGTTATACACATAATTACACTCAACAATATACAAATAATAACATACACTGTACAGTATACAATACGGTGTTTTTTTTTTTTTTTTTTTTTACTATATAGATACACATTATTCAATAAAAATTAAAAATAAAAGTTCAGTTGAAAAAATTCAGTTGTTTGTATGAACAAACAACTGAAGTCAAGCCTGTATTCTAACAGCTGTAACCATAGTGACAGTGACTAAACTATATCAAAGATGGAGACGTCCATAATTCTTGCATGTGTTATCACAATTGACATCCATGTACCACCGTGGCTCTCACAATATATGACGTGATTAACAACTAGAAAATTTGGCAAAATCTGTCAGTTCAATTATAGAATTTAGAAACTGTGGTTCATTTTTGTAAGGTAATGTTGGCATTAGGTTTAGGGGTAGGGGTTGGTGTAGGGGGTCTGTGGGACTCTAAATAAAAATGTTCTGGTTACTTTTATAACCTCCATTCCCTGATGGAGGGAACAAGACGTTGTGTCGATGTAGTGACACTAGGGGTCACTCTTGGGAGCCCCGAACACCTCTGCTTTTTGAAAAAAGGCCAATGGGAATTGGCAAGTGGAATTTGCATGCCACTCCCCCAGACATACGGGTATAAAAGGAGCTGGTATGCAACCACTCATTCAGGTTTTGTGCTGAGGAGCCGAGACAAGGTCCCGGCCAATTCAGCGGGTAGTTCAGCATTGTGGCAAGAGGGACACAATGTCTCATTCCCTCCATCAGGGAACGGAGGTTACAAAAGTAGCCAGGACGTTCCCTATCTGTCACTCATTCGACGTTGTGTCGATGTAGTGACACTAGGGGTCCCTATACAAAATGCCACAACTAGCTGAGCTGTGTCACATGGACTGGCGGTGCGAGATGGGCAGACCACTGCGTGCCTCATAGCCAGCGCAACAGGCCGTCACGTAACCTCCCCCAGTGCTCTTATGAGCGTCGAACGGTCCTACAGGAACAAGTCAACTGCCCAACAAATAGGGACAGGCTAGCCCACCCGTGGCCTCTTTTCCTCTTTTTTTCTCCCCAAAAATAGTGGAATTTGTTAACCGACTGGGGCCCATAAATGTCTATGTCAGGGGGTGTCACTCCCAAGGGGAAGACACAGTGGAGACCAAACCCTTACCAGAGAAGGGAGGGGGGGGGGTTTCGAGTGGAAATACGTCACATGGTCTTACTGAGTCTTGTCGGAAGTATGTCATGTGGAGAAGTCGCATGGTAGGTCCTACCCGAGGGGGGAGAAGATTCTACAAGCATGGTGACCGGAGGCTGAGGGGCCTCTGCCCAAGGAAGATGCAGTTTACCAACAGGGAAACGATTTAGCGGAAGATATATCACATGGGGTCACCTATGAGGAACCAGTGCATGTGGAGCACCTACCCCAGTACAGGGCTTAGTTAGCACATGTACTGGGCCGGCAGCGAGTTTCTCCGCAAACTCGACTGCCACAGGGTTAAGGAGGAAAGTCATCCAGGGATCACAACTTGTGAACACGACTGGCAGTCAAAGGCGCATGTCTTCACCTCATGGGAGGGGAAAGGTGCTATACGCATGCGGTACACCTGGCCAGCTGTCCCAGAACTTACCTGTTTGGACCTGACAACACACGGGACGAAACCGGCTCAACCCGGAGATTATAGAACCTCGACAAGGTGTTGGGTGTTGCCCAGTCCGCTGCTCTGCAGATGTCTGCCAAAGAGGTCTGGTCATGGCCCAGGAGGCCGCTACACTCCTAGTAGAGTGGGCTCGTAGTGCCACAGGGAGCGGCACGTCCTGAACGTAATATGCCATCACGATGGCATCAATGTCCCAGTGGGCGATCCTCTGTTTGGAGACATTGCTTCCTTTCCGCTGTCCACCAAAGCAGACAAAGATCTGCTCGGAGCTTCTAAAGCTATGTGTGCGATCCATATAGATGTGTAAAGCATGCACTGGACACAGTAACGCCAAAGCTGGGTCTGCCTTCTCCTGGGGCAGTGCTTGCAGGTTCACCACCTGATCCCTAAATGGGATCGTGGGATCCTTGGGCAAATAGCCCGGTCAGGGTCTCAGGATCACGTGAGAGTAGCCTGGACTGAACTCCAGGCACGTTTCGCTGACAGAGAACGCCTGAAGGTCCCCTACCCTCTTGATGGAAGTGAGCGTAGTCAGGAGGGCAGTCTTCAAAGAGAGTGCCTTAAGCTCAGTTGACTCCAGGGGCTTGAAGGGGGCTCCCCGTAGACCCCAAAGGACTACAGAGAGGTCCCATGAGGGGATGAGACGCGGTCTGGAGGGATTCAACCTCCTAGCGCCTCTCAGGAACCTGATAATCAGGTTGTGCTTCCCTAAGGACTTACCGTCCACTGTGTCATTGTGTGCCGCTATAGCGGCTACATACACCTTCAAGGTGGAGGAGGACAGCCGCCCCTCCAGCCTCTCCTGCAGGAAGGAATGCACCGATCCAACTGCGCATCTCTGGGGGTCTTCGCGTCGGGAAGAACACCACTTAGCAAAAAGTCACTTCAAAGCATACAGGTGCCTCATAGAGGGAGCCCTAGACTGAGTGATCATGTCTACCACCGCGGGTGGTAGGCCACTTAGGTCTTCCACGTCCCATCCAAGGGCCAGATGTGGAGATTCCAGAGGTCTGGTCGTGGGTGCCAGATGGTGCCCCGTCCCTGAGAAAGAAGGTCCTTCCTTAGGGGAATTCGCCGGGGGGGCTGTCGCGAGGAGCGTAAGGTCCGAGAACCACGTCTGGGTGGGCCAGTAGGGTGCTACTAGGATGACCTGCTCCTCGTCCTCCCTGACCTTGCACAGGGTCTGTGCAAGTAGGCTCACTGGGGGAAATGCATATTTACGTAGTCCAGGCGGCCAGCTGTGTGCCAGTGCATCTATACCGAGAGGTGCCTTGGTCAGCGTGTACCAAAGCGGGCAGTGGGAGGATTCCCGGGAAGCAAACAGGTCTACCTGTGCCCGACCGAATCGACTCCAAATCAGCTGGACCACCTGGGGGTAGAGTCTTCACTCTCCCCTGAACGTAACCTGTCGTGACAGCACATTCGCTGCGGTGTTGAGGTCGCCTGGGATGTGAGTGGCTCGTAGCTACTTGAGGCGCTGCTGACTCCAGAGGAGGAGATGGCGGGCGAGTTGTGACATGCAATGGAGGCGTAGACCACCTTGACGGTTGATGTACGCTACCATCGCCGTGTTGTCTGTCCGGACCAACATGTGCTTTCCCTGGATCAACGGCTGGAACCTCTGCAGGATGAGCAGTACTGCCAACAACTTGAGGCAGTTGATGTGCCAACGCAGCCATGGGCCAGTCCAGGAGCCGGCGGCTGTGTGCCCATTGCATTCGGCACCCCAGCCCATCTTGGAGGCATCTGTCGTAACCACGACGGGCCTGGGAACCCCTGCCCATAGAAATGCTAGGTCGTTCCAAGGGCTAAAGAGGCAGTAACAGATCGGCGTGATGACCATGCGATGTGTCCCGCAGCACCATGCCCATCTCGGAACTTGAGTCTGAAGCCAGTACTGAAGCGGTCTCATATGCATCAACCCGAGTGGTGTGGCAACCGCAGAGAATGCCATATGCCCCAGGAGCCTCTGAAAAAGTTTCAATGGAACCGCTGTCTTCTGTCTGAATGCCTTCAGACAGTTCATCACAGACTGTGCGTGGTCGTTAGTGAGGCGCGCCGTGATTGAGACTGAGTCCAACTCCAAGCCGAGAAAAGAGATGCTCTGAACCGGGGAGAGCTTGCTCTTTTCCCAGTTGACCCGAAACCCTAGACGGCTGAGGTTCCTGAGCACCAGGTCCCTGTGTGTGCACAGTAACTCTTGAGAGTGAGCTAGGATCAGCCAGTCGTCGAGGTAGTTGAGTATGCGGACGCCCACTTCCCTTAGCAGGGCAAAGGCTGCCTCTGTGACCTTCATGAAGACGCGAGGGAACAAGGACAGGCCGAAAGGGAGGACCTTGTACTGGTATGCCTGGCCCTCGAAAGCAAACTGCAGGAAGGGTCTGTGTCAAGGTAAAACCGAGAAGTGGAAGTACGCGTCCTTCAGGTCTACCGCCGCGAACCAATCTTGATGCTGGACGCTCACTAAAATGCATTTTTGCATCAGCATCTTGAACGGGAGTCTGTGCAAGGCCCGGTTCAGAACTCGCAGGTCCAAGATTGGTCGCAACCCACCACCATTCTTCGGTATGATGAAGTAAGGGCTGTAAAACCCTTTCTTCATCTCGGCTGAAGGGTCAGGCTCTATCGTGCCCTCGCGCAGAAGGGTCGCAATCCACCATCAAGGGTAGTGAGAGCGGGGGAGCTGAAAGATCTGGATCGGGCAGTAAAAGGTGCCCCCCATGATCTTGTTAGCTCCTCATGCACTTCTGGGAAGAAAGGGACCGGGGCAAGGCATGGCCATGAGCGGCACTCTTGGCCCAGGAACCAATCATCGAGCCACGAGGGGTCAGGGGAGAGTGGAGGGTTCCACTCTAGCCCGACACTTGCAGCTGCCCGGGAAAGCATGTCCATCATCTCCACGTCGGCCTGAGACTGGGCGACCACACCCAAAGGAGGGAGCCCAGCTGAGGCATCCACGTCAAAGTGGACGAGCCCGCTCTTCGATGCTGCACTCTAACTCATCGTCTTCCCGGGCTCCGAATAAGAGGTCGAACTCACCGTGAGATGAGCCGGTGGTCTCATCCGAGAGCCCAACCAGGGCAAGCGAGCGTGCTGGGGAATGGGAGGTCCGTGGGGGTTTACCCACTGGAGGTGCTCCCATTGAGGTCCCCAAATCTCCCCCAGTGCTAACCGGCACAGCCTCATACCCGTAGGTAGAAGGACCGAGGCGGGGAGCCGCTGGGGTGGCTTGCTTTCTTACAAATACAAGCCATGACCGCAACGTTGCCATGGTCATGTTCTCGCAATGAGGACAAGACCCATCCACGAACGATGTCTCCATGTGGGCAGCACCCAGACACGTAAGACAGTGATCGTGGCCGTCAGAAGTGGAGAGATAATGACCGCAACCAGGAATAACACACAAACGGAAAGGCATCTTTAAAAAGACGTTTCCGTGTGTGCCGCTCTTTTAGAAAGAAAATATACTCTTTTAGAATATACTCTTTTGCTCTGCCGAAGCACCCAGGGGCGTTCTCTGCACTCCACGGGTGGAGAGGGGGAGAAGCCGCTGAAATGCGCCGTAAATCCAGCAGTTTTATGTGAATGGTAAAGAGAACTGAGTTTGAATTGAATTCAGTGCACTGAATGCTACCGCTCGGCTCCGAAGAGAAAATCTGAATGAGTGGTAGCATACCAGCTCCTTTTATCCCTGTATGTCCGAGAGAGTGGCATGCAAATTCCACTCGCCAATTCCCATTGGCCTTTTTTCAAAAAGCAGAGGTGTTCGGGGCTCCCAAGAGTGACCCCTAGTGTCACTACATTGACACAATGTCGAGTGAGTGACAGATAGGGAACAATAAACATGCTGCAGAGATGACCCTACACTGTATGTTTGTATTTATATAGGGGTGCTGAAAGCACCTTACACTATTTACACCTAGTGCAAATAGTCATTCCATTATAAATATTATATTTGTTATGGTTGAGAACCACTGCACTAGATAGTTGAGTGCATTGCATATGTGCATCATTTGGAACACATTTCTTGTGTTTTGGTTCCCCAGACTGCTAATGCAGCAGCTCTTGCTGATCACAAACCACCTCACCCCACCCCCCTCAGGAATGAAGTAATTAGCAAACTCATTGTACAGTCACGCTCAGATGCTCTCTTTCCCCATCTGTGTATAACACAGAAAGGGCTTTATTATTGATGCAAACAGACACAATTTCACACACTCTTATCAGCAGGTTTGCAGAGCACAGTCTCAGGTGTGTCCTCGCACAGCCAGGGGAGCCAGAACAGATTAAGGGTCATCATAACAGATGACAGAATGTTTACCAATCAGCATGATATCAAACTGGTCAGCAACACCGTCTGGCACAAAGGCAGGGGGCAACCATGGCTTTGGTCTGGGGCAAGTTTAGAGGGTTATACATATCACTTGGGTTTCAGTGTGCCTGTTTATCTGATAAACAAAATCCATGCCACGTGTAAGTGAAATGGAATGTTTTAAATATTGATAAGTCACTGTGATAATTAGGTATGTAACTTCTGATTTTTCAGGCTTTGTCAAAAACAGACCTCAGCTGTTGACAGACATCTAATTATACAGTAGCTTTGAACATCTGGTATGTTTTTGGAACCATTAATGCAAACTGGATTTTTGCATTTTCTGAAGAAATTGTGAGAGGTGTTTTCCCCTGCAAAAGCTGCCTCCACAATGCAACGGCTGTTCTGGGTGGTTGCCAGGTCATTGCTATGCTGTAGTTAATACGTTGGTAAGGTGACGCTAGTAGTTTACTTTCTAGCCCAAGTCAAAAGAGCCCACCCCCAAGTCTCTGTGATATTATTATGATATTATTGCTTTCTGCCTCTTGTATTTGAACAGTATAGAAGTGTAAATGAAAACTACATTTTAACATTTTCTAAAGAAATTGTGAGTGGTGTTTGTGCATGCAAAGCGTGCTGCCACAATACTATGGGTGTTCTGGGTGGTTGATAGAGCATTGCTATGTGGTAGCTTGGAGACTGTTAGTTGTTTACTCACCAGCCCAAGTCAAAGAGGCCCACCCCCCAAGACTCTATGATATTTTGGCCTATTATAGCTTTGAGAATTTGGTTTTTGTGTAGGTGGGGCATTGCTATGCAGTTGCTATAGTGTTCTGACTGGTTCTTAGCATGTTGATGTGTGGTTGCTAGTGTGCTCAGGGTGGCAGCTAAGTGTTTACCTACTGGCCCAAGTCAAATGAGCTCACCCCCAATTCCAATGATATTCTGGTCTCTAGATATGTCCCTGATCTATGTTTTGTTTTTGTTTTTTTTGTTTTGGCCTGTTTTATCATCTACTAGATTAAAATAAGTGTGATCACTAAGAACAGTACTTGTACATCTCAAGTGCAAAAGGTAAATATGTGCAATAGTAGCTTGTACCTCTAATAACGTCAAAAAGAAAAATACATATTGTAACAGTATAAGGACGGGCAAGGAGGAGGCGGAAACCAGCTGAACAGTCAACGTAAAATGTAATGATATAAATTAACTTAAAACAACATAAAACATAAACGAACAGACACACATGCAGCGTGGCCACGTGTGTCTGTCTCTCTCTCCCGAACTGGCGCCTCTGGCTCATCTTTATCCCCCTCCCGGCTGATTAGCCCGTGTGTCCTCACGGCCCGGCCCGGCCCCGCCCTCCTCCTCATCACACTCCTCCATTTCCTTCCTGGAGGGGGTGGGGTTTGCTTTTTTGGCTGTGCCTGCCTGCAGGTCTTCCCCGCCTTTCTGGAGCCCTGGGAGAGATGAGGGGAGGGAAAGGGGAGAGGGAAAGAGCGAGGCGGAGCGACAGAGAGAGAGGAGAGAGAGAGAAAAACTTGTCCGCCGGTTCCCGGACACGCTGTGGCCTGGTCTTCAACCGCTCCTCCGCCCTCTGGCGGACAACAGCTCGCCCCCCCCCCAGCGGATGACAGCGAGTCCTCTGGCCCCTGGCAGACGGAACTGCTCCTCCCCTTCTTTGGCAGACAGCAGCGGTTCCTCTGGCTCTCGGCGGCCGTCAGCGACCCCTCCATCCCCAGGCCAACGGCCTTTGGTGGATGGCAGCGGCAAGGACTGCATGACAGCGCATCCCTCCTCCCTCCAGGTTTTGACACCACTGTAACAGATAAAGGATGGGCAAGGAGGAGGCAGGAAACAGGTGAACAGTAAACATAAAGGTTAATAAGAAACTCAACATAAAACAAACATTAACAAACACAGACACACATGCAACGTGGCTGCGCGCGTCTCTCCCTAACTGGCGCCTCTGGCTCCCCTTTATCTTGCTGTCCCGCTGATCAGCTGATTCAGCGACGGCCATGCACCATCTCTGCCCGGCCACACCCTCCTCCTCGTCACACATGTACTTAAAGATAAAAGCACTTGCTTCATGCTGTTTTAATCTGTGGAAGATTCAAATGTTTCAAGAACTCCATATTAACTGGCTACTCAACTGAAATGGTAATTCCACCACTGTCTCTCAGAAAGAGTGTGAAACGTTTATGGCAGAGGGCTTGGCCCCTCTGTTTAACCTTCCTTGCAGTACCAGCTGTTATTTATGCTGCAAGTTTATTAGCTGTTTGCTAAACGAGATAAGGGTGAAAAATGCAGGACATGATTAGCCCTTTAGAAAAAGAAACATATCCATCATTTTATTAATATAAACTGTTTTGAATCAACCTGTTTACATCGGCTAATTTTGAAATGAAATTTAATTTTCTCTTTCTTTTTTAGAAATATAGTAGACAATATTATTGATTACTGTTAGTATAGAAAAAAAAATGCTGGATTACAAAATATAATAAATAATTAAATGTAATTAGTGGTGCTTTCTAAGGCAGGCATTACTGTTAATATTGCTCATACCACTGGTCTGTTTAATGCTTGATTCTGATTGGTTGACAGATGTTCTAAGGTGTGCAATTACTTTCCAGTAAACACATGGCTATGAAGTAGTTCCAGCTCTTGACCGCACAATGTTTCTATATCACTTTGCCAAATTATTTCAGTTATTTCAAAGAGCCGTACAAGCTACCACAGCAAAATAAGTAAATCGGATTTGAATGACAAATAATGTCTATACATCCTAAATTTATTTAAATTTATGAAATTTATGATTTATATAAATCTATGAAAAGTGCCCTTGCACTCCCTCTGTATCTTTTGCTCTCATCCCAGCCACACTTATATACATACATATGCATGCACACACACACACACACAGAGAGATTTGAGTCACGACCAACAAACAGAGCCATCATGTAAACACATCCCCGCGACTTGATAAATACAACAGTTTCTCTATTAGCTGAAATAATTTAATATCTGCGAAAAGCACCCTCGCACTCCCACTGCCCCTCTCTTTCACTCTCACACACACTCTCACACATGGACACACACACGTACTGTACACACACACATACTTGCGAGACGGGACACATGTCAACGGATGACTGCGACATGGGAAAGTTATATACAAGGATTTCTGCTAAGAAGTATACTTAAACTTTCATCTTGGCATTTTGAAGCGATGTAACTGCTGACAGAAGCTGCAACAAACAGTTTTTTTTTTTCCTCACTCACACAGTAAGTGCTGGAAAGCACCTCAGTTACTAGCTCTAAAGTGATGTTTTCGAAATAACAATGGCTTGTGCTGTATCAGAGCAAGACGCTGAAATCGTGGTGGAAGAAAGTAGTTCCACTCAGAAGAGCATTTTAGGGATGAGATGTCTTAAGGTGTGGTAACCATGGTATATGTGGAATAATTGACTCCAGGCCATTGAATTATTGAAAAATAATGCACACCCGATGTGTGACGGCTGCACATTGTGACTGCATTACCACCTCAGGATGTGCATTATTTTTCAAAGGTCTGTCGTCAATTATTCCTTATTTAAATTTTGGCACATAATCTTATGCTATTTTTAGAAGTTCTGTAGGTCCATACAATGCAAGTGAATGGGTACCAATTTTTTTAAGCTTTATAAAGCACATAAAGGCAGCGTAAAAGTAATCCACACAACTCCAGTCATTTAATCCATGTTTACTGAAGCAATATGATAAGAGTGGGTGAGAAACAGATCAATATTTAAGTCCTTTTTTGACTATCAATCTCTACTTTCACTTTCACATTCTTATTTTGTTTTTGGCGATTTGCATTTTTAATCCATATGACCACCTACTGGTCAGAGAGGTGAATTTATGGTTAAAAAAAATAAAATAAAAAAAAAATAAAAAATTCTTAAATATTTATTTGTTTCTCACCCACATCATATTGCTTCAGAAGATAATCAGCGAGTTAATCACTGGAGTCTTATGAATTACTTTCATGCTGCCTTTATGTGATTTTTGGATTTTGGTACCCATTTACTTGCATTGTGAGGATCTACAGAGCTGAAATACTGATACATTGATTTGTGTAAAGCAGAAGAAAGAAAGTCATACACTTCTGGGGTGACATGAGGGTGAGTAAATTAATTTTCATTTTGGGGTGAACTATCCCTTTAACAAGGTGCTACAATCATTCTAAACCACTCATAGCATCTTAGCAATCATACAGCATTGCCCTGGCAACCACTCACAACAGCTATCAAGGCTTGAGTTGAGTTGGGTTAGGCAAGCACCACTAATTATTATTATTATTATTATTATTATTATTATTATTATATATTATTATGAATTATTTTTTTTTCATACAATGTAAAAATCTTGTTTAATTATTAATTATTATTCTATTTTTTGCAGTGTATCAAACACACACACACACACACACACACACACACACACAATCACACTCTGTCATCCTACCAGTATAATTTATGTACTGGGACAGGAATTCAATAGTGGAAGTTGGTCTCAACAGACCTGATAAGTTGTAGGCTCCAAGACTAATTGATGATGAATCAGGTGCTGACACATTTGCCAACAGAAAACTGAAGATAGATGGTTTAAACATTTCACCACAAAATATAATGATACATTTTCAAGTTCTCAGTATATTGAGTTATTGTGCCTCTCCATAATAAAACACTATGTTATTGGAAATTTACCGCCCAAAACCTGTCTGAGAGTTCCAATGCTAAAAAATACATTTGCGGAGCAGTGATACAAAATTCATCATGTTCTGAGATTAAATATTTTGATTCAGGCAGGTAATTGAATTTTGGTCTATGACATTTAAATCCACTTAGAGCCATAAATATATATACATATAATCAAGAATACTCCACATCTCTTGGTTACACATCCCCTAATGCAGTGTTTTCCCATCTTTTTTAATATGTACCCACAGAGCCCCATCAGTAAGTCTTAAGTGCCTTCTCCATCGACCAATTTGGCAGTCTCTGTATGGCTACATTTACAGTAATTATCATCAACCAGCAATGAAATATCACCCATGATCAAAATGTCATCTATACAAAAATAAATGAGAAGACCAGCAGAAAGAACATATTTGATAAATATGTATGTTTAAGTCCATAAAGTCTAGGGAAAGTTTTTAGGCTATCCTTTATTATTAATGTAGTCAAGTGGAGAACTTGCATGTAATTTAACTCTAGTCTTAAATTGGACATGGCCCCTTTAAGTGTTTTGCTACACCTGCTTTCCAGCACTCTCTTGTTAGAAATGTGAGAACACACATTGTGCAAGAGAGCTGGATTGCATGTGTGGAGTTTGACCACATTTTACACATGTGAGAACTGGGTATGTTAATTTAGTATTAATCATATCTTATTTAATTATTTATAGCCCAGACTGTTTTCTAGTTTAGTAAATAAGTGTAATAAGTGTTATATGTGAAAATGTGTAATGAGAGTTCTATTGGTTTAAACTGTTGTGCATGTCATTAAAGCCTGGTTAAATATGCATAAAATACTGTGAGTGTTTAAGCATGTGTTAAATGCACAGAATGCTGTGAATGTTATAAACATGTATTAAGATAATGTATGGTGAAGCTTATGGGTAGGCTAATGCCCTGTTTGTATTTTCATTTAACATTAGCCTCTACCATATTTCGTTGAACCATATTTCATTTTTGTATTTCATTTCATATATATATATATATATATATACACACACTACCGGTAAAAAGTTTTGAAACACTTACTCATTCTTTATTATAATTTTTTTTTTTTTTTTTTTACATTTTAGAATAATAGTCAAGTCATCAAAACTGTGCAATAACATAAATGGAACTGTGGGAATTATGTTGTGACTAAACAAAATCCAAAATTAATCAAAACTGTGTTATATTTTAGCATCTTCAAAGTAGTCACCCTTTGCCTAGAATTTGCAGACATGTACTCTTGACATTTTCTCAACCAACTTCTTGAGGTATCACCCTGGGATGCTTTTTAAACAGTACTGAAGGAGTTCCCATCTATGTTGGGCACTTATTGGCTGCATTTCGTTATTATTTGGTCCAAGTCATTTTTTTTTTTTTTTTTTTTTTTTTATAAAATTTGAGTTTTATAATGTAATAAATTAATATGGTGGCACAATTATATTTTTGTCTACAAAATAAATTTAAAACATTTAAGCATACTCCTTCAGATCAAAAGAGTTTTATGATCATGAGAAACATTTCAGTTAAGTGTTTCAAAACTTTTGACTGGTAGTGTGTAATATACACTATATTGCCAAAAGTATTCGCTCACCCATCCAAATAATTGAATTCAGATGTTCCAATCACTTCCATGGCCACAGGTGTATAAAATGAAGCACCTAGGCATGCAGACTGCTTCTACAAACATTTGTGAAAGAATGGGCCGCTCTCAGGAACTCAGTGAATTCCAGCGTGGTACTGTGATAGGATGCCACCTGTGCAACAAGTCCAGTCGTGAAATTCCTCGCTACTAAATATTTCACAGTCAACTGTCAGTGGTATTATAACAAAGTGGAAGCGATTGGGAATGACAGCAACTCAGCCACGAAGTGGTAGGCCACGTAAAATTACATAGCGGGGTCAGTGGATGCTGAGGCGCATAGTGCGCTGAGGTCGCCAACTTTCTGCAGAGTCAATCGCTACAGACCTCCAAAGTTTATGTGGCCTTCAGATTAGCTCAAGAACAGTGCGTAGAGAGCTTCGTGGAATGGGTTTCCATGGCCGAGCAGCTGCATCCAAGCCATACATCACCAAGTGCAATGCAAAGTGTCGGATGCAGTGGTGTAAAGCACACCGCCACTGGACTCTATAGCAGCGGAGACGCGTTCTCTGGAGTGACGAATCACGCTTCTCCATCTGGCAATCTGATGGACGAGTCTGGGTTTGGCGGTTGCCAGGAGAACGGTACTTGTCTGACTGCATTGTGCCAACTGTGAAGTTTGGTGGAGGGGGAATTATGGTGTGGGGTTGTTTTTCAGGAGCTGGGCTTGGCCCCTTAGTTCCAGTGAAAGGAACTCTGAATGCTTCAGCATACCAAGAGATTTTGGACAATTCCATGCTCCCAACTTTGTGGGAACAGTTTGGGGATGGCCCCTTCCTGTTCCAACATGACTGCGCACCAGTGCACAAAGCAAGGTCCATAAAGACATGGATGAGCGAGTTTGGTGTGGAAGAACTTGACTGGCCTGCACAGAGTCCTGACCTCAACCCGATAGAGCACCTTTGGGATGAATTAGAGTGAAGACTGCGAGCCAGGCCTTCTCGTCCAACATCAGTGTCTGACCTCACAAATGCGCTTCTGGAAGAATGGTCAAAAATTCCCATAAACACACTCTTAAACCTTGTGGAAAGCCTTCCCAGAAAAGTTGAAGCTGTTATAGCTGCAAAGGGTGGGCCAACGTCATATTAAACTCTATGGATTAAGAATGGGATGTCACTTAAGTTCATATGCGTCTAAAGGCAGATGAGCGAATACTTTTGGCAATATAGTGTATATATATATATATATATATATATATATATATATATATATATATATATATATATAATAGCCCCATTGACCACTGTTTTTGTCCTTGTGTTTTATTTATTTTTTTTTTAAACAGCTGTCAGATTAAACCCCCAAAATATATTTTTGTATCCTGTGTTGTTTCTTTACAACCCACTGGCTACATTACATTATTTCAGGTATGCATTGAGCAGAAATCTACCTCTAAGTGGTGTCTTTATGCGTATATATTTTACTGAGTGTTGTACAGGCGAATGACAGAAGTTTGCTGAACCCAACTGTATATTGAGAGTAACTCTACACATACAGTACTGTGCTTAGGCAAGTCTTAAGCACATAAGATATTTCACAAAACATTTGTCTTAAGATGGTTATTAATAACTTCAGCTTTATTGAGTTAAAATTAAATATACATGTTAGACTCCCAAACATTCCTTTTGCAAATAGAATAGAATAGAAGAACAGGGAGCCCTGCAACAGATTGCATGACCCCCACAGATCCCCCACTGAACATGGAGTCTGGGATTATATGAAGAGACAGAAGCGACTGAGACTGCCTAAATAGAAGAACTGCAGCAAATTCTCCAAGAATCTTGGAACATCCTGTCTGCAAACAACCAGGAGAAATGGTGCTGTTTTGAAGGCAAAAGTGGTCACACGAAATATTGATTTCACTTTTCTTTTCTTTTTTTTACTGGTCTTTGTATGATGTTAATTTATAAATGAAAACTATTCATGGCATTACTTGTGAAGAAATCCTCACTAGGCAAAATTTTTCACAAGTGCCTAAAACTTTTGCACAGTACTGTATTATTTTGTTTTCTTTCTTTTAAAAGGCATTAAATGTTTTAAATCTAAAATAAATAAATACAATTAATTAGATTAATTGTGAATAACTGAGAATTTTAATCGATTCACATTATTTTTATTTATTTATTCATTTTTCATAATTTTTTCTCTTATAGGTTTTTGGTTAAGTGAAGCCCTTTAAGCAAGCAATTGTGGCTTTGAGTCCCATCTGGATTTCAGCTTGGTACATTGGAAGCTTGCTGGCCCTTAAGCAACAGGTTGATGGATTGAAACCATCCTCTAATAAAGCTTATTTACTTACAAACAAGGGGTGGCAAAGCAGATAAAGATCAGGGCATGTAACTGCAAGGTTACTGGTTCAATCCCAGCAAAGAGCAAACTAAGACTGGGCAATATGTAAAAAAAAAAAAGATCTACAATCGCCTTAAAAATATCACAATATATAATTACATCGTCACTTTTGTCTTTGTTAATTTAATACAAAGATATATATATATATATATATATATATATATATATATATATATATATATATATATTACTGAACCTGCACAGCTGCATTCACAATGCATGCTAACCATGTGGAAATAAAGTGAACTAAACTCACAGCACCTCCTGAGATGATCGGCGATCATTTGCAGCATTCTCATAGACGGCATTATTCTTGCAAACAGTTTTCAGATGAATGAAACAGAAAAAAAGAGTAAAAACTCATTACAGGCGCTTGTTCCACATGACAGGCTCGTGCTGCACACCTCTAAACAAACAGCAAATCAGACACAAGCATTTACAGCTTTTCTTTTGTCTGTTCTTAAAATATAATAAAGTGTGTTTCTTCAAGCGCGTGTCTTTGTGACTAACAGCATTTCTTGTCATGTGTCACTCCAAGACATCTTGCGGATTGCCAGCCTGTTGCAGGTAGATGAGCAAAATTACTCACACATGAAATACATTTGGACAAGGAGCTTGCGGACTGCATTCAGCCTTGTTGCATTTTGCGGGTGGTGGGTGCTAGTTTCACACCTTGGGCTACTGTTTTTGGTGACTTCCCAGATCCATGGTTTTGCCATTTCCTGATATTGTCGATCTTTGTCTGTCAATGAGTGTTGCAATCGGTATCGGGATCTATGTAAGACATCATCGATATCTGATAACATCATCCTATCGCCCAGTCCTAACTCAAACCAATCACCTTTGAACAGTATGTTGCTTTGGATGAAACAGTCTGATACATAACTACTTAACAAAAATAACATGTAGTATGTCTGCTAGTAGCCAGGTTGAGTGACCCAATAAGTATGCCACAGGTCCATTTCAGAAATGACATAAAATCAGGCCAGTACATTAGGTAGGCTGCACTGAGATCTGGTGGCCATGGAAGATGAATGCTGTTTTTGCGCCTGTTATTTATTCTGCTCTAGCTCCCAGAGGTTTGCACTTATATGTGGCTTAAGTCAGCATGAGTAGATGAACGCAACAGGGGTCTCTCTCTCAACTTCTTCCAGATCCCAGAGTGAGATTACGAGGTCAAGGTGTCAGTTGCTTCGGCGCACAGAAAGAAAGTGCAATTCCACTGTCATCTCGTGCTGTTTTCACTGATTGCCTGTATTTTATTGGCATCCCCTGTTCGTTTTTATAGCTGTCACCTAGGGTACACATGTATCTTCAAATTCTCTACTTTTCCCTTCTGTATGAGTGTGTTTTTGTGCATGTTTGTACCAAGGAAGTGGCTCTTTTCCAATACCTAGTGAGTTGTCTACATAGGCAACTTTTTAAGGCACCGAAGCAAAGTCTTTTGCAAATGGTAGGCAGCATGATAATGCCTTTTTTATATTCCAGTGAAAAAGTCCATCCAAGACTTGCTCCATAATTTTGAGTCACATTGACCCAGAACCACATTATAACGAAAGGTCAAAGCTTTGTAATGATATATTATTGATGTGTTTCTACTCCAAACATGTTGCCAAGACAGTCATAGAAATGTTAGCTGAGACTTCTTTACTTTAGTGCATAAAATGCTAAATGTTATCTGGGTCGAAGTGACTCAAGGTGTAATATTTAAAATTCATTCAATACCAAACATTTTTAATGAATAATAATAATAATAATTCAGTCTGATTAAATATGGACTATTTTACAAAATTTCAGTGTGTGCTGTTGGGCCTCATATATTCAGATAGAAGACAAAGGCAGGCCTAACAGTCGTAAAAGCCTGACTGAAGCCTCTGTCATAAATCTTACTGATAAAAACCGCGCCAAAATCAAACAAAGGGAGTACAAAACAGACTACAAATCACATGAAGCCTTGCTCACTAAAGGATCGAACTCTCAACTCCTATTGGATGAGGCACACGACAGAACGCCCCTCAACCATGACGTCATCAGAAGTAGAAATACCTCTGAGAAGCTTCCGGGATTTGCTTCCAGCAACTTTGCTCGCCGTGCGTAGACGCAGCTCATCGCTGCTCTCAGGTGTAGCCTCGTGGCACAAGGAAGTAACATCCAACTTGAAACTGTGGCCATACAATCTCCATCTCGCTGGACGAGTTGAGATTACTCTGTGTTCCACCGAACGGATCCGAAGGAGACCGCCGAGCAATTCATCCATTTGCCTGCAGAAGTGAAGAGAAAAGATTTCTTTTCCATCTTCAATCAAGTCGATGTCACTGATTTCTCCGCCAGCCCGCCGAGAATCAGCAGCTGTACCGCCCGCCGACAGAGCGAAGAAACGGCCTTTCGTCATCACCCAAGCCTCGAGGAACCGAGTCGGAGTTAAAAGACGGATGAACACACATTCGTCTGCATCCTCATGCGATTCAAGTAAGAGGTTTCCGTCTGGGCAGAGATAGAATATTATAGTGTGTTATTCTTGTGTATCAAGGTTATTGTTTGTACAGTTTACGGACCGCCAAGTCCACTCATTGCTGCTAATAATTTTCAAGGTATTACTTTAATGTACGGTTATCACGAATGAGATCTGCTGTGCTGTAGTCCAACCACATTGGACTGTTGTGTATTTCCGCCATCGCAGGTGAGACCGACACTGAGTTTATCCATTAAAGATTCAAAGACCGCGGGACGGTTTACGAGCTGTCCACCACGTCTCTGAGTGATAAACTAACAGCTGATTTTTCTCCCACAATCGCGAAACCGGCTTTGGTGCCGTCACTTTATTCTTTCTCTCTCTCGTACTAACCACACACACGCGACCCCTCACAAACATTCTCGCACACATTTTTGGCTAGTAGATAACTACGTGATAAAGCTCAGCTTTGTCCCTAAGTTATAGTACAAGCGGAGACACGCGGTAAACGGGCAGACGCCATTGACCAGTTTCTCTCCGCCCACATTCGCGGCCATATTCTCTGGCCGGCAATCTCGTGTGACGTACTGTCCACAAGAGTCACGTCCGCCATTTTGTGCGCGTCCCTCCTCACACACACACACACACACACACACACACACATACACACACACACACACACACACATTCTCTCTCACACACACACACACCTTCCTCATGTGTTATAGGATTATTTTGGTTACCATATCTAATCATATCACTGTTTAGTTTGTAGTTGTAAGTCGGAAGTTTATTGACTGCATTGTATTGATTATTAATTGATATTTCTGCATAAATAAACTTTGTTATATTTCAAAGAGAAGTGTTTTGGTTTATTTGCATACACCTGTGTCAAATGCTGACAGGATGTCAGTGCTCCGATTCAAGCCTTCATTGTTTTTTTTTTTCTTTCCGAAAATCGATATTCTTCGGATGTCGATTTTCCTAAGAAAACAATCTAATATTGAGACTGTTATATTATCTGGTTATTAGTCCCTGATTCCAGGGTGGTGCCCCGGCAATATTAATCCTTATTAATATTCTATTGATTTTTGAAAATTGATAATTATCTTTGATGATTGTTTAATTTGAAGGATCAATAAGCTAGTGTTAATTTTAATCAATGTTTCATCGATGTTAACAATTAACGATTATCTTTGATAATTGTTGATTTAAAGGATTAAAAAAGCTAACATTGATTCTCATCAATGTTCTATTGATTTTAATAATTAATAATTATCTTTGAAAATTATTAATTATTGCTAATTACCAAACCCACTCCTAAATGTAGCTCACTACATTTAATGGAGCCCCATATGAGGTTTTAATGAGTTAGATTATATTATTTAATTTAAATATTAATTAATAACTAAAGAAATAATTATTAATTATTTCTGATAGTAACACTGATCTAAACAACCAGTAAAGCCCTACAGTGCATTGCAATATATTTTTTGCATTTTAGACTTTCCACTTTGTTAGTTAATGCCAACTTTCTTTTGAAATCACTTGCACATTTACTTATGAGGTTCCATTTCAGTATGGATGCGTAGGAAGGCAACTGTCTAATGCCTAAGTAGGCACCAGTGTTGATGAAGATACTTTGAAACTGTAGCATTCCAAGCTACAAGCTACTCATAACTTTAATTATTTAAAGTACATTCAAGCTACTCTTTTAAAGTAGTTAGATACAATTACAATACGAAAGAACTGACTCTCTAAAGCGAATCAGAGTTCCCAACATTAAATATAAGGGAATCATTTATTTTAACCAGTTAATTTACATGAACTGTCCAAAAGAATCAATTGATTCATTCAATGATTTGGTTTCCCAGCATGCATCGGAGAGAGAGGACAGTTTAGTAGTGTTTGATTACTCGGCTCCAAAGCGCGACTATTGTCACGCTACTGAAAATTGTAGTTAAGTCAGTATCACTGCTACTTTTAGTTAACCACTCCCCAACACTCTCCAACACTGCTAGGCAGTAGACAGCGAGGCAGCTCACTAGGTTTTAAAATGAGCCAGTGTGTACATAGCCAGACTTGCTTAATAAACCTAAGCATATGATTATTATTCACGTGAATAGGGCTGTATGTATTGATATATCAGCACAAGTGGTGATCTACTGGCTTGTGTGTGGATATGTTTGTCCATCTGACTAAGAAGGTTAATAGCAAAAATCAGCTTAAATCAGTTGGGATTACAAATGTTGTTGCCATGACAAATGCTGTTGAGCTCATTAAAAACTATAAACAATGTGTTTAAAATTCCAGACGACACTATAATACTTGATGCATTTACAAATGAATCTGATGCAAGACCTCTCAGCAGACCTGAGTTGATGTCGGGTTTCTGCAGAGCTATACACAGATTCTTCCAGTGCTATGACAAAAGCCTACATCTCAGAAGGCTGATATTATTAAGATCTTTGCAAAAATGTCAGTGCATTTTGCACAGATTAAGTTTCCTCATGGGAGCTTTTACAGTCTGTTTGCCAAGCTCACGTTTTGGAAAATCCAGAAATGCTTCTCACTTCGGAAAGCACATCTCACTGCCTAATCCCAAACCTCCCTGTAACTCTAACGTTTTAAACTAAACTGTAATTAGTAATTAGTGTTTCTTGTTTAGACACTGCAAAAATAAATAAATGAATAAACAAATAAATACACTTTTTTTCTAGTAAATATATCTAAAAACAAGAGTGAAAAAAAATGATGGTGCACTAAGACAAAATATATTAAAGATACATTCTCTGAAAACAAGCAGTGTTGCTTCTCTGGTTCTGATTGATGAGATTTTTAGATATTGTTACTGAAAAACAAGTGAACATTTTTAATTTGAAAATGAATGCGTTTATGTACTTACACAGACAAGACGCAGGTTCTGGTCCTGTGGAAACCAAAACGTAATAGCTGTCACCCCAGGACATGAGTTCGGGTCCTGTGGAAACCAGGAAGTGGTGAGCATGATTTGGAGGCTGCATTTTCACTCTGAAATAAAAATTTGAATCCACAGATGGTTAGGTTTAGGGTTGGGGTATGGGTTTCATTTCATTTCCTTGGCCATCATTTACAGTGGTGTAAAGAAACTAAGTACAAATTGAGCAGCTTATACAGGTGCATCTCAATAAATTAGAATGTCATGGAAAAGTTCATTTATTTCAGTAATTCAACTCAAATTGTGAAACTCGTGTATTAAATAAATTCAATGCACACAGACTGAAGTAGTTTAAGTCTTTGGTTCTTTTAATTGTGATGATTTTGGCTCACATTTAACAAAAACCCACCAATTCACTATCTCAAAAAATTAGAATACATCATAAGACCAATAAAAAAAACATTTTTAGTGAATTGTTGGCCTTCTGGAAAGTATGTTCATTTACTGTATATGTACTCAATACTTGGTAGGGGCTCCTTTTTGCTTTAATTACTGCCTCAATTCGGCGTGGCATGGAGGTGATCAGTTTGTGGCACTGCTGAGGTGGTATGGAAGCCCAGGTTTCTTTGACAGTGGCCTTCAGCTCATCTGCATTTTTTGGTCTCTTGTTTCTCATTTTCCTCTTGACAATACCCCATAGATTCTCTATGGGGTTCAGGTCTGGTGAGTTTGCTGGCCAGTCAAGCACACCAACACCATGGTCATTTAACCAACTTTTGGTGCTTTTGGCAGTGTGGGCATGTGCCAAATCCTGCTGGAAAATGAAATCAGCATCTTTAAAAAGCTGGTCATCAGAAGGAAGCATGAAGTGCTCCAAAATTTCTTGGTAAACGGGTGCAGTGACTTTGCTTTTCAAAAAACACAATGGACCAACACCAGCAGATGACATTGCACCCCAAATCATCACAGACTGTGGAAACTTAACACTGGACTTCAAGCAACTTGGGCTACAAGCTTCTCCACCCTTCCTCCAGACTCTAGGACCTTGGTTTCCAAATGAAATACAAAACTTGCTCTCATCTGAAAAGAGGACTTTGGAACACTGGGCAACAGTCCAGTTCTTCTTCTCCTTAGGTAAGACGCCTCTGACGTTGTCTGTGGTTCAGGAGTGGCTTAACAAGAGGAATACGACAACTGTAGCCAAATTCCTTGACATGTCTGTGTGTGGTGGCTCTTGATGCCTTGACCCCAGCCTCAGTCCATTCCTTGTGAAGTTCACCCAAATTCTTGAATCGATTTTGCTGGACAATCATAAGGCTGCGGTTCTCTCGGTTGGTTGTGCATCTTTTTCTTCCACACTTTTTCCTTCCACTCAACTTTCTGTTAACATGCTTGGATACAGCACTCTGTGAACAGCCAGCATCTTTGGCAATGAATGTTTGTGGCTTACCCTCCTTGTGAAGGGTGTCAATGATTGTCTTCTGGACAACTGTCAGATCAGCAGTCTTCCCCATGATTGTGTAGCCTAGTGAACCAAACTGAGAGACCATTTTGAAGGCTCAGGAAACCTTTGCAGGTGTTTTGAGTTGATTAGCTGATTGGCATGTCAAAATATTCTAATTTTTTGAGATAGTGAATTGGTGGGTTTTTGTTAAATGTGAGCCAAAATCATCACAATTAAAAGAACCAAAGACTTAAACTACTTCAGTCTGTGTGCATTGAATTTATTTAATACACGAGTTTCACGATTTGAGTTGAATTACTGAAATAAATGAACTTTTCCACGACATTCTAATTTATTGAGATGCACCTGTAAAGAGAGCGCACTGTGTTTGACTAACAGGCAGCTCCAGTACAGACACTCAGCGCATGCGCTCATGGAGTCTGCGTCAGACCAGCGCAGCACGGTTTTATGAAGGACTAGCAAAAGTCTGACTTTAAGCCTAAACGTGCTTCCAAACGCACATATAAGGTTTTGAATATGGGTAAAACAGACACCATGGAGAACTCCTCTAAGATGTTGTGGAATAATGACAGTATGTGTTTTTACTACATGATTTCACTTCATTTATGAATGATGATGATGATGAATTGAAAACTGGGTGCCGCATGCTTTTGGTTCTTTCTACAGGACCGGTAATGACTCAATTAGGTACCCGCATGCTGTTTCGGCTGTTTTCAAACACTCATATGTCTCCGTGTGCTGTAAACAGGGATGTGGACAGGCATTTTGAAGGGTGGATCATTGGGGAAATACAATTTAATTTTGTTTTAACTAATAAAGAACTAAACAAATTAATTACACTTTTATCAGTGGAGTAGTTAGCCCTATTAATGTATAAAAAAAAATATGCAAAATATTTTTTGTTTTGTATTCATAATTATTTCCCAAAATATGCAAAAGACAATAATAATAATAATAATAATAATAATAATAATAATAATAATAAATAAATAAATAAATAAATAATTGTGGGATAATTTGCACTATACAGGAATACTGACGAAAAAACAAACAAAACAAAACAAAAAATTAACTGGTTCAAAAACTTTGTTGTGGATAAGAAATACATCTGCAATACATTGTGTTGAACAGAAAAATACACAATACACTTTATTTGTATTTCTGGAGTACAGGGAGGTTTGGAATAAAAAAAATATAGAAATACAATTTAAAATAATAATTCTGTTAATTATTGAGCCAATATGAAGGTTTGTGCAAATGATAGCTTTGCATAACATCACAGGAATATTTACTGAACAAATAACTGAAATATAAATAAAATATGTTGCGAGAGTGCACGTGTAATCTGAGACAGCCTCTGTAACACATAGGGTATAATTATAGTCATTATAATTGATTATTAAATTCCGTAATCGTTGTTTCAGTATAATATTGACACATTAAACACCCCTATATTCTATTATTAAGCATCAAAATTTCATTTCATTTGGGTGTGAAAGCTTTTATTTTGGGTGGCATTTAAGGGGCATCTCAGAAAAAGGACAAGGGCTCCAGCCCCTAGAGTCACCCTCTCTGCACATGCCTGGCTGTAAAGAGTGCTTATGTCCAGTTGTGACCTGTCCAGGATTTCCCAGTGTAGCTGGTGGAGTGCAAATAACCACACTGGACACAAAAATATATTTTTGGGGTTTTCTGCTGACAGCTGTTTATTAAAAAGACAGCGGTCGATGGGGTCGTATTGAAAAAGTAAATAAAAAAATATATAAAATGTGTTTTCGTACTTATTTGAAGAATGAAAAATGGTAAAATGAAAAACAAAAATAAAATAAGGTACAATGAAATACAACAAATTAAATATGGTTATGTAATACAACAAAATGAAATATGGTAAAGGCTAATGTCAAAAGAAAATACAAACAGAACATTAGCTTACCCATATGCTTCAGCATACATCACCTTAATACATGCTTATGTCATTCACAGCATTTTATACATTCAAGTACTTGTTCAAATCACTCAAAGCACTTCATACATTTAACACATGCTTAAATCACTCAAAGCATCTTATATTTAACACATGCTTACATACTCACAGTATTTTACTTATTTTCAACCAGGCTTTAAGAACATGCACAACATTTTAAAACAATAGAATTACCATTACACATGTTTTCACATGTAACACTTTTTGCACTTATTAACTAAACTGGAAAACTCTCTGGGCTATACATCATTAAATAAGATATGATTAATACTGAATTTAGAGACCCAGTCATCACATGTGTGCACAGAATGTGGTCAAACACCACACATGCAATCCATATGCATCCAAAAATAACACACATCAAACACTCATTTTAACACATGACTCTTGTGAACACATATTTAATGCAATTTAACATTTTGTGTAAAATTGGACTTTTACCCAAATAATACTCAAACTATGAACAAAACCGGGAGTTCTCCTGCCCAAGGTATGCACAACATATGCTCTCATGTTCTAACCAGCCCACCTACGCAACACAAGGAGTTCTTAAAGGGGCCATGCCCAATTTATTAGTGATGGCAAGATCGGATCATTTTACTGACTTGGATCTTTGAGTCTCGTTCAGCAAAATGAACATACCTTTATTCAAGTCATTTCGTTCATTTGAGCAGAATTAAATTAAAATGTTACATTTTCAATAGCCAAATGCCCCCCATCACGTCTGCTTATGCAAACTTTGATTATAGTTCCAATAAGGAAAAAAATATAATGCAGCCAAGGACAAATTATGAGAAACAGATAGATTAGTTCACCTCTGGAATCTTCTTGTCCGAGTTGTTTGTTCTTTTGTCACGTTGTATAGTCATATGCTATGTGTATACTGCTGTCACGTGACAAAAGAACGAATAACTCGGACCAAAAGAGTTGAAAGGTAAACTAATAATTTCTGTTTCCTGTACAGCGCCTATGCAGTTTACACGTAACAAACGAACAGAGGTTGTGCAATGCGCATGAGCGGCCAACACAAAATGAATGAATCACTCTCTAAGACTACTCGTTCTTCTGAGTCACATAAAAGATTCGTTCAAAATGAATGAATCGTTCATGAATGACCCATCACTACAATTTATGACCAAAGTTAAATTACATGAAATTTCTCCATTTGGCTACACCGGGATCGTCCCTGTTTTGGCCCGTCTGTCCTGGAAAAATAAAAATTTCATTTGCAAAATGTCCCTGAATTTGAACATTTTCCTAACATGTTCACCAATTTAAGAACTTGTTTATGTGCACACTATTCAAGAAGACATTGATAAAATGTGCTTTACTATGAATCTCAAGAAAGTCTGATTCATTTTAGTGGATTGGTTCGTTTGGACAATGCATGTTTATGAAGCTCTCTTGTCTTCTCCCTCTTATATGAAGCATTGGGAAGTTCGATTCATTTTAGTGAAACGGTTTGTTTTAGAGGACTTATTTACTTGAACCATATTAAAGGAGGATTCATTTGAGTTTCAGGCAGAATAACCTACACATTATTTCACGTCTTCTTATTTGTTGCTGAATGTTTTGTTAAATGCTGCAGTTAACCACTGTTTCGATTCATTTATTTACATGTTTGTGTTAACATTTACTTACACACTGGTGTATCTGTTAAAATGCTGTTTAATACTGATAGTTATATATTATTTAATTAAGATATACTTCAGTGTACTTAGGCCCTATTGTTAGTAGCTTGTAGTGTGACTAACTATTTATTTATTTATTTTTTATTTTTTTAATGGTAGCTTCAACTCGAAATTGCTCATGGACAGAGCATGTAAATATGTTAAACTTATACATAATAAAATTAGTTATATTGTTTGATTTAATTGTATGCTGTTTATGATAATTTCCATGAACTTTAGCTTGTTTTCTGAATAAAATACCATGTCCTTATCCACCAGTGACTCAGCTTTACTTACTGTACTAAACTATCAACTTTTAAAAGTAACAACATGAATGGGTCGCATTTTATAAGACGATACAGATATGGATTTGCAGTATTTACTTTTACTTTTTGATACTTAATTATTTTTTAAACCAGGTACTTTTAACTTTTACTTAAGTATTATTTTAATGGATGACTTTTACTTAATACGTTTGTATTGTATCAGTACTTATACTAAAGTATGGAAATTTAGTACTTTTTCCTCCACTGATCATTTACAACTAAAAATACAACTCACTTTTGGTGCCACCCTGTGGACATTTCACACAGAAACTGGAGAAGCACTTCCAGCTTCGGCCACTGGGGCCAGTGGTTTGAATTTCTGTAAGCACAGACTGATTTCAGCTAAATCACTATTATGGGTTCTATCTGGGGCCCTTTTGTGCTGTAATATTAATATATGGCATGATATACATTTAAATGTGAGTAAAAAAAAAAAAAAAGGATAATTTTGCTTTAGGTCATAATTACTATATCCCTTGTATTATCTTAATTTAAGGGCGTTTTGGACATTCATTCAGTTATTATTATGCATTGCAGAGTTCGTGTATTTGTTGCCTGTGTATGATATTATGACAAGGAAATTAATAAATACAGTACATTTCACATTCTTTAAAGGTCATTATAATCATATTGAAATTTTCAGATTATATGACCTTTTCAAATGTGCTCAAACTGCCTCCATTATTTCCATTATTAAAACCATTATTTCAATTGCGTAGTTTTCATCAATGTAGATTATGTTTTGACAAATGCCCTATGCAGACTTTTTTATATGCCTATAGGTGCGGTGGTACTGGTAGTCACTGTCAGTCTGACAAGTGGCTGCACTGACAGCTAGTAAAAAAGGCAGGCTAAGCTCTGCCTCTCCCTATCAAAAAGAAAAAGCAGAGGGAGAAGGAACGTGTTTATTTATTTATTTATTTATTTTTTTTTTTTTAAGCAGAGGTTAACATCATGGAGACAGAAGGCAATTGTGAATGACCTTTATTCATACTTTCAAAAGGAGATTAAGCATATTGATGTTACATGTTCTAATTATGTTTACAGTTCACATTAGGCTCATGTTTATTTGCTCTGTACTTCAGTACTGAAACCTATTTTAAGTCAATCAAAAATTCAACCTTGAAAAAAAATTGCGACCCCTTTCTGGTCTATTTTATAAGGAAGAAGTAAAGTAAGGGCAGAAAAACAACATGCCATTGCACTGAAAATTTGAATTTCAAATCAATTAAACCTCTGTCTCTTCTGTGGTAATTTTGATTACCAAAGATAGGTCCCTCATCTTAATGACTCACCGCTGAACTAATTACAAATAACAAATTGGACGAGTGCCACAGACAGGCATATGGTGACTGGTCGCCAATGAAGTCACAGGTGCATAATGGCAAGTTTATATACAGAGTGACCTGCAGTAGTTCAACATTAATGGACTGCTGGGAGTAGGGCCTGTGTCCGTCAGGAATGAAGTCATTTAATACAATCTCATTTTGTTTTCACTTCTCAGGAAGAAGGTTTTATTAAACAGCTTAATTTTTGAGGGCATGTCACAAAGGCTAAAGTACCACTTCTAGTTGGCTGTTTCTCCTTGCCAGTCCTGTCTGTTTTCAGACCACGTTAAAGGCCCCTTATAGAAATGAGGCATTTGTATAGTCTTCCGATATCTAATGAGCCTGTTAACATTCCGTTGTACGTTATAATTGCTTCAAATGCTAACAGGATGGAAGAGCAGGACTTCTAATAATTGCTCTCTTTATGAGACTATAGATAATGAATTTAAGTGAGGCATATTAGCTATCCTGTTGGCAGACATTACAATAAAAGGTCACCTTTTTAGTCCAAGCTTCCATTTTCAGAGCACCAAACTGTATTTCCTGTCATAATTTTCTTCAATGCCTTTTAGAAAATTGTGATAAAATTGCTTGAATTGCAAATGACAGAATGCCTTTCTAACATCCTATCCATCAAGAAACATTATTAATAAATGACAGATATACTTACAAATAGCTAGAGGTAGACCAATATATCAGTTTTACCAATTAATCAGTGCTGATAGTTGCTTTATTGGAACTACCAGTTATCAGCAAAAAAAAAAAAAAAAAAAAAAAAAGTTTTTTTTCATCATTGACAATATTTTATCCTCACTCCATTGCATATTTTGTTATTTTGATTACAGCAAGAGCATGCTGCGAGAGCACACAAATAAAAATGTGACTATATAGAAACATCCCCCATCAGCACATACTGTACATTGTGTCTCCAAATTCATATATTTTGAATAATAATAAACCGTATTTCTCATTAAACCTCATCTAGTGAGATATCTGTATAAACATCTGGTGAATATAGAGGTTTTATAAAAAGCTTAAAAATACTCAGATATGGAGCATTGTAATGGAGCCATGTCTCCGTCTTTTAAAAATAACAGCCCCTTGTGTGTTTTGGGCTTGTTTACAGTTAAAAGTCCCATATTCTGCACCAGATCTTTTACAGTAAACTACAGCTGGGATTTTATTCATTTTGGACTCTTGTTGCCTCAATGTCTGTACCTGTCATAGAATGGAAAGACTAAGATTTTTTATTTTTTTTTTACATTGTATAAATAGATTTTAAAAACGATCAGCCAATTAATCGATTATCAGCCTTTTCCACCACCTTCTTTATTGGTACCGGCAAAATCCAAAACAAAATTGGTAACCTGCAAATGTTATCTTATGGAGCTATTTCTACCAAGTTTTGTTGGTGTAGCCTGTTGTATTCAGGTTGGTTCAGTGATGTTGAGGAATAGGTTACCCAGAAAATGAAAATTCTCTCATCATTTACTTACCCTCATCCCATCCCAGATGTGTATGACATTTTTTCCTCTGAAGAACACAAACAAAGATTTTTAGAAGAATATCTTGGTCCATACAATGCAAGTGAATGGTGACCACCGGAACTTTGAATCTCCAAAAATTCATAAAAGTAATTCATTAGGCTCCAGTGGTTAAATCCATATCTTCAGAAGCAATATGATAGGTGTGGGTAAGAAACAGATCAATATTTAAGTCCTTTTTTTGTTTTTTGGCGATTCATAGTCGGGGCTGGTCAAAGGTGGATGTTTATAGTAAAAAATATTAAATATTAATCTGTTACTTACCAACACATATCATATTGCTTCTGAAGATATTCATTTAACCACTGGAGCCTTATGGTTCCCTGTCTGTCACTCACTCGACGTTGTGTCAATGTAGTGACACTAGGGGTTCGATCTTGAGAGCCCCAATCACCTTTGCTTAAAATAGAAAAGGCCAATGAAAATTGGCAAGTGGAATTTGCATGCCACTCTCCGCCCCGGACATACAGGTATAAAAGGAGATGGTGTGCATAACTCATTCAGATTTTTTCTTCAGAGCCGAATGCATGTGTGTTCGTCCTCTCGCTCTTTGCTACGCTGCTGGATTCTTACGGCGCATATCAGCGGTCACCCTCACACGGTTGACTGTGTTTCCCCTGGGCGCTTCGGGAGCCTGAGTCTGCAGGTGCTAAAAGAGTATATTAGAAAGAGTATATGTCCTTCTGCGTTTGCGCTGCAGGATGTGGCCATTGTCTCTCCCCTCCGGATACCCGTGAAATCTGCCTCGAGTGTCTGGAGCACCAGCACACCGATGCTGCTTTCGTGGGAGGGTTATGTTCTCATTGCGAGAACATGCCCATGAGAACATTGCAGTCGCGGCTCACTTCCTTCTTCATGAAGCAAGGGGCCGCCGTGTCTGCTCCCTAACCCGGTCCATCCTGGGCTGATGCTCAGCCGGCTGGCTCAGCCCCCACGGACCTCCCATCCCCCAGCATGCTCGTTCTGTCCGGACGAGCTGTCGAGCGATGCAGGCGGTCTGCCTCAGGGCGGGTTTAACGTGTCGTTCGCGGCTCGCGACGAGGATGAGCTTTCAGTCGCGGCATCGGAGGGTGGGCTTCTGCTATCTGAAGCGGACAGATCTTCTGAGCTCCCGCCCACGGGTGGTAGAGCACAGGACGCTGAGATGGCAGCCGTGCTTGCCCGGGCGGCTGCGATCATCGGGCTGAAGTGGAACCCTCCACCCTGCCCTGAGCGTTCGCGGCTGGATGATTGGTTTCTGGGCTCGGAGCACAACTCACGGCCGCACCCTGCCCCAGTGCCTTTCTTCGAAATCATGGAAGGCACCTTTTACTGCCCGTACACACTTCGCGGGCTCATCCACTCTGACTACCCTCGATGGCGGAGCGGCTAAGGGATATGTCGAGCTTCCCCAGGTAGAGCACGCCGTAGCGGTGCTTTTATGCCCACAGGGCGCAGCCACCTGGCGTGACCGACCAAGGCTCCCTTCCAAGGCCTGTAAGTTCTCTTCCTCTTTAATGACGAAGGCTTACAAGGCCGCAGGTCAGGCCGCTTCCACCCTGCACGCCATGGCCATCCTGCAGGTCCACCAGGCCAAGGTGCTAAAAGACCGGCACGAGGTTAGGACCGACACAGGGCTGATGCAGGAACTGCGAACTGCGACCGACCTCACCTTACATGCGACGAAGGTCACGGCGCATGCCCTGGGGCAAACGATGACCATGCTTGTGGTCCAAGAGCGGCACCTGTGGCTCAACCTTTCGGAGATGCGTGACGCCAAGGAAGTCCACTTTCTTTATGCGCCCATCTCCCAAGGGGGGATTTTTGGTGAAACCGTCGAGGATTTCGCTCATTAGTTCTCGACAGTGAGAAAGCAGACTGAGGCAATTATACATCCTGCCATGGCGCGACCTGGCTGCCTTCAGGCCACCGAGGTCCCGCACCCTGTCTGCTTCTCGCCAGAGCCATTCCCCTGTGGTGCCAGCCCCAGCTCCTGTACCATCGGAGCCCGCAAGACGGCCTCAGAGAAAAAGATCCTCCCGCGGGAAGTCGGCTCCACCTGCCCATCAGTCGGCCCCCAAGAACCCCAGACAGGCTTCAAGGCAGTCCTGACATTCCCCGCCCAGGAATGAGGCGATGCTCCTGACTGGTCTGGCTCGGGACATCTCTCCAGCTCCACCATCTCCCATGGGCCAGCGTGTGGTGAGTATGTCATCGCCAAGTGCCCTCTGGGCCTCGGCACCCACAAGGTCAGTAAAAAAGCAGTTTCCTCATTCCCTGGACCAGCGCACTTGCAACGGCCAGGCGCTGGAAGACTTTCCGGTCAATCAGGCGAATGCAAGTACTTCCCGTTCCCTCATTCTCTGTCGAGAGACAACCGGTAAGTGTGCTGGTCTCTGGGGCCGCTCACCCACCACAGTCACTGGCCACTGTTGCGGGATTGCGGAGCAAGGTGGGGCGCCTGCTCTGCCTTGCCGCGAACCACCCTGCCTGGGCCCGGTAAGTCCAGTCATCCCCCTGGTGCCACTGTCACGGAGGCTGGAGGCCTGGTTAGAGCTCTCCAGCCCCTAATGGTGGCTCATCAGGACGATTCGCCTCGGCTACGCGATCCAGTTTGCCAGACGCCCGCCCCAGTTCAGTGGCATCCTCTCCACTATGGTGCAGGGCGAGGGTGCCTCTGTCCTTTGGGCGGAAGTTGCTACCCTTCTGGTGAAGGGAGCAATAGAGCCCGTCCCTGTAGCCGAGTTGTGCAAGGGCTTCTACAGCCCTTATTTTATCATGCCCAAGAGAGGGGGAGGGTCACGCCCAATCTTGGACCTGCATGCCCTGAACAAGGCCTTACACAGGCTTCTGTTCAGGATGTTAACGCAGAAGCGCATCCTGGCGTCAGTACGACATCAGGATTGGTTCGCGGCCATCGATCTGAAGGACACAAACTTTCACGTATCGATCCTTCCTCGACACAGACCCTTTCTTCGGTTTGCTTTCGAGGGAGGAGCATATCAGTACACGGTCTTTACCAAGGTCGCAGAGGCTGCCCTGGCTCCGCTAAGGGAGAAGGGCATATGCATTCTCAATTATCTCGACGACTGGCTAATCCTAGCTCACTCGCGAGATCTATTGTGTGCACACAGGGATCTTGTGCTTCAGCACCTTGACCAACTCGGGCTTCAGGTCAACTGGGAGAAGAGCAAGCTCTCCCCTGTGCAAAATAAATACAAGAGCATCTCTTTTCTCGGTATGGAGTTGGACTCGGTCGCTCTCAGGGCATGTCTTACGAAGACCTACAGGCAGAAGTTAGCGGTGCCAGTGAAACAATTTCAGAGGCTCCTGGGGCATATGGCATCCTCAGCAGTGGTTCTCGCCCTCAGGTTGATGCATATGAGACCGCTTAAGCACTAGCTACAGACCCGGTGTGTGAACATCACGCCACAGTGCCGTCAGACTTTCAGCCCTTGGTCGGACCTGCCATTTCTACAGGCAGGTGTTCCCCTAGAGCAGGTCTCAAGGCATGTCGTGGTCATGATGGACGCCACGAACTCGGGCTGGGGTGCCGTGTGCAATGGGCAGGCACTGTCGGGGCTCTGGACGGGGCCCCGACTTCAATGGCACATCAATTGCTTAGAGTTGCTGGCAGTATCGCTGCCCCTGAGGAGGCTCCGGCCGTTGATTCTGGGCAAGCATGTGTTGGTCCAAACTGACAACACGGCAACCGTAGCATACATAAACCGCCAAGGCGGCGTACACTCGAGTCGCTTGTCGCAACTTGCCCGCCACCTCCTCCTTTGGAGTCATCAGACCTTGAAGTCTCTGCGAGCCACTCACCTTCTGGGTGCCCTCAACCGTGCAGTGGATGTGCTTTCATGGCAGGTAATGCTCCACGGGGAGTGGAGGCTCCACCCCCACGTAGTCAAGCTGATTTTGGAGAGATTCGGGGAGGCACAGGTAGACCTAGCAGGTCTTCTGCCAGCGGTGGTAGACACGATCACTCAGGCCAAGGCCCCTCTGCGAGGCGGCTGTATGCCTTGAAGTGCCGTCTTTTCGCTAACTGGTGTTCTTCCTGTGGGGAAGACCCACAGAGATGTGTCATCAGGTCTGTGCTGTCTTTCCTTAAGGAAGGGTTGGAGAGATGGCTGTCTCCCTCTACCCTGAAAGTGTACGTGGCTGCCACAGCAGCTCACCATGATACACTGGATGGCAGTCCCTCACGACAGCGTGACCTGATCAACAGGTTCCTCAAAGGCATGAGGAGATTGAATTCTCCTAGACCGCACCTGATCCCCTCTTGGGATCTCTCTGTGGTCCTACCTGCCCTACAGAGAGCCCCGTTTGAGCCCCTGGGGCAGGCCGAGCTCAGCACTCTGTCTCTGAAGACAGCCCTCCTGGTGGCGCTCACTTCCATCAAGAGGGTGGGGGACCTGCAGGCACTCTCTGTTACCAGCGAATGCCTGGAGTTCGGGCTGGCACCCTCTCACGTGATCTTGAGGCCTGGTTATGTGCCCACAGTTCCCACCACTCCTTTTCGGGACCAGGTGGTGAACCTGCAAATGTTCCCTTCAGAGGAGGAAGACCCAGCCTTGTCGTTGCTGTGTCCAGTTCGCACCCTGCACATCTATCTGGACCGGACGCAGCGCTTTAGACGCTCGGAGCAGCACTTTGTCTGTTTTGGAGGACAGCAGAAGGGGAAAGCTGTCTCCAAGCAGATGTTGGCCCATTGGATTGTGGATGCCATTTCTCTCGCATACTAGTCTCAGGACTTGCTGTGCCCCTTGGGGGTCCGGGTGCACTCCACTAGAGGTGTTGCGTCCTCCTGGGCACTGGCAATTGGGGCCTCTCTAGCAGACATATGCAGAGCTGCGGTTTGGGCTATGGCCAATACCTTTGCGAGGTTTTATAACCTATGCATATACCCGGTTTCAACCCGAGTGTTACGTGGTAACAGCAGGTAGACCGGGTGGCTGGTTGGGTGTACCGCTTGCATTGCACCTTTCCCCTTTTTCAAAGGTGATAATTTTTGTCCACAACAGCTCCCCGTACCGGTGAACTCCGGAAGCCTCTTTAATTCTTTAGCACTGTCCGGTGACGAACTTGGTGAAGGAGTAACGCCATCAGGCCCAGTACTCATGGTATTCCCCTTTTCAGGTGAGCCCATGTGCATGGGCTCAGTGCTCCATGTGTGGTGATTCCCCTTTGGTGATCCCGTATGATGATTTTCCACTACTTGGTTTCCGCCTTAGGTGAAACCTGTGTTTCCCCTTGTCAGAGCTTTCTCTGTCTTGGACACTGTGCTGCGTACCCTCTCTGTAGATAGGGTCCTCCTGTGGTATCATTCCATATGTGTACTTCCCCATTGGTAAGTCCATGTGAGGTATGCTCCACATGTTAACCTCCCTCCGGCAGGATGTGGTCTCCGTAGTGCTCTTATTCCTGGAGAGGGAAGAGCACTTCCCACTGCTATTCTAAAAGGTGCTCGGCGGGAGATTGTTTAACAGCAAATTAAGAAAGGCACCGTCGGTAGCCTACTTGGGTAAGTGCCTTCTCCCCCCTTAACGTGACTAGAGAGACCTAACTCACTGGAAGGTCACGACACGGTTGAGTGCTCACTGAAAGGCATGCAGCAGCTTGCCCATGTCCACTCTTCCGTGCCTCGTGACATGGTTCAGCGCCTGCGACGTTTCCTAAAGGAACCCTTAGTGTCACTACATCGACACAACGTTGAGTGTGTGACAGACAGGGAACGTCTTGGTTACTGATCAAATCAAATCAAATCAAATCAAATCACTTTATTGTCACACAGCCATATACACAAGTGCAATGGTGTGTGAAATTCTTGGGTGCAGTTCCGATCAACATAGCAGTCGTGACAGTGATGAGACATACGCCAATCTACCAATCTACTGATGTGACCTCTGTTCCCTGATGGAAGGAACGAGACGTTGAGTCCCTCCTGCCGCGGCGCTGAACCGGCCTCTGACATGGCCGGGACTCTCTATCGGCTCCTCAGCATAAATCTGAATGAGTGAATTACGCCATCTCCTTTTATACCCTTATGTCCGGGGCGGAGAGTGGCATGCAAATTCCACTTGCCAATTTTCATTGGCCTTTTCTATTTTAAGCAAAGGTGATTAGGGCTCTCAAGATCGAACCCCTAGTGTCACTACATCGACACAACATCTCGTTCCCTCTATCGTCTCATACCCACCTTCGCTGGACCAGACAGGACTGGCAAAAAGTGCTCTTCACTGATGAGTCGCGGTTTCGTCTCACCAGGGGTGATGATTGGACTCGTGTTTATCATCGAAGGAATGAGCATTATACAGAGGCCTGTACTCTAGCGCGGGATCGATTTGGAGGTGGAGGGTCCATCATGGTCTGGGGCAGTGTGTCACAGCATCATCGGAATGAGCTTGTTGTCATTGCAGACAATCTCAATGCTGTGCGTTACAGGGAAGACATTCTCCTCCCTCATGTGGTACCCTTCCTGCAGGCTCATTCTGAAATGACCCTCCAGCATGACAATGCCACCAGCCATACTGCTCGTTCTGTGCATGATTTCCTGCAAGACAGTGTAGGGCTTTACTGGTTGTTTAGATCAGTGTTACTATCAGAAATAATTAATAATTATTTCTGTAGTTATTAATTAATATTTAAATTAATCAATTGAATCTAACTCATTAAAACCTCATATGGGGCTCCAGTAAATGTAGTGTGCTATGTTTAGGAGCAAGTTTGGTTATTAGCAATAATTATCAATTATTAAAATCAATAGAACATTGATTTGAATCAGTGTTAGCTTTTTTAATCCTTTAAACCAACAATTATCAAAGATAATTATTAATTATTAAAATCAATAGAACACTGATGAAAATCAACGTTAGCTTATTTAATCCTTTAAAATCAACAATTATCAAAGATAATCGTTAATTGTTAACATCGATGAAACATTAATTAAAATTAACACTAGCTTATTGATCATTCAAATTCAACAACCATCAAAGATAATTATCAATTATCAAAAATCAATAGAATATTAATAAGGATTAACATTGACGGGGCACCATCCTGGAATCATGGATTAATAACCAAATAGTGAAACAGTCTCAATATTAGATTGTTTTCTTAGGAAAATCGACATCCGAAGAATATCAATTTTCGGGAAAAAAAACAATGAATGAAGGTTTGAATCCGAGCACTGACATCCCATCAGCATGACACAGGCGTATGCAAAACACTTCTCTTTGTAATATAAACAAAAGTTTATTTATGCAGTAATATCAATTAATAATTAATACAATGCAGTCAAACTTCCGACTTACAACTACAAACTAAACAGTGATATGATTAGATATGGAAATAAAATAATCCTATAACACATAAGGTGTGTGTGTGTGACAGTGTGTGTGTGTCAGTGTGTGTGTGTGTGTGTGTGTGTGTGTGTAAGGAGGGACGCGCACAAAATGGCGGACGTGACTCTCGTGGAGAGTATGTCACGCGAGACTTCCGGCCAGGGAATATGACCGCGAATGGGGGCGGAGATGGCGTCTACCAGTTACCGCATGTATCCGCTTGTACGATAGCTTAGGGACAAAGCTGGGCATTAGCATTTAAGCTATCTACGAGCCAAAAATGTGTGCCAGAATGTTTGTGAGGGGTTGCGTGCGTGTATGTGTGCGTGTGTGGTTAGTACGAGAGAAAGAAGTGACGGCCTTAAAGCCAATTTCACGATCGTGGGAGAGAAAGCAGCTGTTAGTTCATCGCTCAGAGATGAGGTGGACGGCTTGTAAACAGTTCCGCGTTATTTGACTCTTTAATGGATAAAACTCAGTTGCTGTCTCACCCGCGATGGCGAAATTGCACAACAATCCAATTTGGTTGGACCACAATACAGCAAAACAAATTTGTGATAATTAATACCCTGAGTATTAATAATGAGCGGACATGACGGTCCGTAAACTGTACAAGCAAAAAACCTTGAAACACAAGAATAACACACTATGATATTCTATCTCTGCCCAGACGTAAACCTCTTACTTGAATCGCATGAGGACACAGGTAGAATGTGTTTTCCTCCGTCCTTTAACTCTGACCCGGTTCCTTGAGGCTCGGGTGATGACGGGAGGCCGGTTCTTCGCTCTGTCGGCGGGCGGTACGGTTGTTGATTCTCGGCGGGCTGGCGGAGAACTCAGAAATGTCGACTTGATTGAAGATGGAAGAGAAATCTTTGATCTCTTCACTTCTGTAGGCAAACGGATGAAGATGCGAATTGCTCGGTGGTCTCCTTCGGATCCGTTAGAGTGTTCGGTTGAACACAGAGTAATCTCAACTCGTCCAGCGAGATGGAGATCGTATGGCTACAGTTTAAAGTCGGACGTTACTTCCTTGTGCCACGAGGTTGCACATGAGAGCAGCGTTGAACTGCGTCCACACACTGCAAAAAAGTTGCTGGAAAAGCAAATCCCGAAAGCATTTCAGAGGTATTTCAACTCCTGATGATGTCATGTTTGAGGGACGTTCTGTTGTGTGCCTCATCCAATAGGAGTTGAGAGTTCGATCCTTTAGTGAGCAAGGCTTCATGGGATTTGTAGTCTGTTTTGGACTCCCTTTGTTTGATTTTGGCACGATTTTTATCAGTAAGATTTACGACTTGGAATGTGGGGGCTTGAGTTAGGTTTTTATGACTGTGTTAGGCCTGCCTTTGTCTTCTATCTGAATACATGAGGCCCAACAACAGGAATGTCAGTGTTCTGCCATGGCCTGCGAAGAGCACGTCTGGGACCTGTTGGATCGGAGGGTGAAGGCTAGGGCCATTCTCCACAGAAATGTCTGGGAACTTGCAAGTGCCTTGGTGGAAGAGTGGGGTAACATCTCACAGCAAGAACTGGCAAATCTGTTGCAGTCCATGAGGAGGAGATGCAATGCAGTACTTAATGCAGCTGGTGGCCACACCAGATACTGACTGTTTCTTTTGATTTGAACCCCCCTTTCTGTTAGTCAAATGTCTGTGAAACTTGTTCAGTTTATGTCTTAGTTGTTGAATCTTTTTATGTTCATACAAATATTTACACGTTAAGTTTGCTGAAAATAAAAGCAGTTGAAAGGGAGAGGACGTTTCTTTTTTTGCTGAGTTTATGTGTATATACAAAAGCACTATAATAATACTCAAAACCCGTTGTCGATAGTTGCTTTATGGACATTTCGGTTATCAGGAAAAATCAACACAGATTGTTGCCGGTAGTTTTTTTTTTTTTTTTTTTTTTTTGTGAAACTGTAGCTTTTACAGACTTGTGAGAGCCAATGCTTTTGATATTGCTGATGTCGAGCCTGTGTCGTAACGTTTCTCAGGGCGGCTATTCTTGAATTCATTAGAGTGGGATGTGTTACAGCGGATTCCGCGTGACCATGATCATGGAATAAAAATTTACATTTGGTTTTGTTCTTCACACAAAGAGATCAGAAGATATGTAATACACCTGGAATGAAACAGGTCACTTCAGCAGAGCAGAACATTTGCAGAAAACAACCGATTAAACATTAACCGCTGCAAACTAATAAATGTTGCTGATTAAATATTGCTGATTTCAAATAAAATGAAAATCATACCCCAACATATCATGTCAAAATGACAAAATTGTACCTCAACATATAATTTCATGATGATAAAAATCTGATGCCCTCTACGTCAGTCTTTGGCGGCAAACGTTTATCATCGAAAGCAATGCACTTGCTGGGTGCGTCGGAAACTGATGCCAAAGGCTACGTTTGGTATCCGCCTGTTGATGCGTGGAGATCTTGTGCAAGCGGCAATATCTGACGCTTTCGGAGTGATAACGTGTTGAATATCACTTGAGTCTTTTTTTTTTATTATTTTTTTTAATTTTACATTTGCAAATTTCACCACTGAACCTTAACACATGACACAGTTGGATGTTGAGTAGGGTGTAATCTCTCTCTAACTCTGTTGTATTGACTGATGGTAGCAGATCTCCAGTCTGCACCTCACTGTATGTAGGGGGTGGTTTTCAACAGCAGTGCTCTGAAAAAACAGCTGGATCACTGCATTGAGGGGACAGTCTCTCACTGATGTAAAGACACTTCAACACAGCAGTCTGTAACCCCCCAGACTCCATATGTAATCAGCCCACTTGTTCAGTTATTGTTGTATGTGATGGCTCACCTCTCACACCTCTCCAATATCCCCGGTTGACTCTGGGCCTCACAAGTCACTGTCATCGGAGTGTAGCCAGGGTCAATGACAGATGCTGCAGCAATTATCAACCATCAAAGGCTCACAGGGACCTGCAGCCAATTATTGCACCTCTTGGAGAGGAGCTCACATGAAAATTGGTTGTTGGGGCAGGCGATAGAGACGGAACGTGTGACACAGTGTCCATGTGTCCATGACAGCATTTGAACCTGTCCCTCAAGGAATATGTGTTTGCATAAATTTTCAGCAGAACTGGAACACCACAAAGTTGTATACATCCCTCAACTAATGTGTGTTTGTTTAATGTTTTGATATGCTGAAAAAGTCAACACTGGAATACTCTGTGAAACCTGGAATTTTCCAGTCCGGTCTCATGACAAGTTGCATAATAGTATTAGATGGCGTAATTGTAAGAAACCATCTCTTATGAAGAAAGAAAGTTGGCTGGTTCCAAGATGTTCACTTTTACAAAGGAACCAATAAATTATGTTATTATGATTTTTCTTACATTTAACCCCTAACCCACACTAAAACCTAACCATAAAGTATAATTCCTAACCCAAACCCAAAACTGAACAAGCTTCCAAGAAATGGGAAAATTTAAGGAAGAAATATACTGTAAGGTAACATGTATTGTTTTTCTAGTGTTCTGTAATTTACAAATACATTGTTATCACTAACTTCCACCAACTGTACTGGCACACTGGTGTTGAATTTATTAATGATTTATTATTTAGTTAATAATAATGAATATAAAATAAGTAGTTAATTTGATTTCTGAATATATACATAGTAATCTTTGTTTCAGGGACATTTGCAACATTACCAAAAGCACACCTCAAAATGGCCATTATATAAATAAGGTTAAATATTAGTAGAATTAGTATATTGTAATAATCAGGTATAGCATGTATCATTAGTTATTACAGTCGCTGACAGCCTTGTGGGCCAATATGTCGAGATATCAATATACAGCCAGTCAAACTTTATAAAATTTATAACAATTAATTACACACACACACACACACACACACACACACACACACACACACACACACACACACACACAAAACTTTACAGAGAAGATTTATATATAAGCCTCTGTAACAAGGTTAAGGTTGGGAAAGGAGGAGGCAGGAAACGGCTGAACAGTCAAAATAATGTTTAATGAAAACAAAAAGACACAGAACACAAATGCACACACTGCAGCTGCATGTGGCTCTCTCTCTCTCGAACTGCCATGTCCCGCTGCACTTATCCCTCTCCTCGGCTGATTAGCCCGATTGGGGGCCAGGCATGCATAGTCACGGCCCGGCCCCGCCCTCCTCCTTGTCACACTCCCCCCGCCTGCTGGCAGGCTTTTCCCCTTCTCTCTAGGGCTGGGAAGGGGGGCGAGTGGAGGAAAAAAATAAAATAAAAAGATGAGAGGGAAAGGGCAAAGCGGAGCGACAGCGAGAGAGAGAGAGAGAGAGAGGAGAGAGAGGAACAACCTTGTTCGCCGGTGCCCAGATACGATGTCGCCCGGCCCTCAGCCACTCCCCAACCTCAGGCAGATGACAGCTCACTCATCCCCCGGTGGACGGTAGTAGGTTCTCTGACCCCGAGCAGACGGTCATGCTCTTCCCCCTCTTTTCTCTCTTTTCACTTTTTTTCTGGGGGGGAAACGGCAGCAGTTTTTCCGCAGCTCATGCTCTTTTCCGTATCCCCCACTGTGATAACCTTCTTGGCCGTATTGTTTGTGTGTATGTAGAGAGATTGTGTGTGTTGTCTTTTTCTCTTTCTCTCTTAATCACACTCAAGTGTGTGGTAACCAGGTGCGCTGATTGTTGATGGGGTGCAACGGGGAGCAGTGTGTTTCCTCTTTATCCACCTTTTTCACTGGCAGCGAAATTACCCATTATGCTTAGCGCGTTCTTCCAATGCAGATGCAACATACTTCCGCTTCACAACTTATTCCCATTACCAAGCACTATAATATCACTAACAACAGTCAAAAAAGGAAGAACAGTCTGTGTTTACTTAACATAAATCACTTTCTCACTAATGTCTGCGTATGGACATTAGGTTTCAAAGGCAATCCCGAATAGATAAGAACACAATCACACACACATTTGCATGGTAAAGTTACTGGACTCTAGCACTCACTGCACGCACCCTGTATGTGTGTGTGTTAAAGAGAGAGAGACAGACATACAGCAACCAGAGAGAGAGAGAGAGAATCCACGAATATGATAAGCTAGATTTCATTGTGTTTCTTGCTGTGCACTTCAATATGAAAACAGCCAAATCCCAGACATTTAGAGAATCTAGAAATCTAACTGGATGCTTTATTAAGGTTCAAAAAAGAGGACATGCCCATGAAAAGAGGGTGTATGGTCATCATAGGTTCCATTTAAAAATCTTCAGATTTATGGCATTATTTCTGCATTAACAAGTGCCGGCTTCTCACACACTCTGCCAACAACAAATCTGTCTCTAACTCATTCCCAAACACTCACAGCGAGACATGAGATATGAACCTCATAAAAAATGATTAATAAAAAAACAAGAAGCTTGGTTTAAATGTTTTTCATCTTTGCTATCTTCCAAAATGACAGACATCATTTGGAATTGTCTGTCAATGTTTTAAAAAATAGGCAAGTGACAGAGAATTAGTTTAATGCAACATCTGCTTATTACGTCTGGTTTGACTCGAAATGTTTCAGCATTGGCAGCTTTTGCAGGGGCTTATTGTTGTGACATTCATTTTACAGTAGTTTTTAAGCCACCTGTAGTTGTTATAACACCCTATAACAGCACACATTCATCCAGAGCCTCCGCTGCTCGCAATCACCAGTAACGATAGTCTAGCTGATAACAACAACTAAGCGGAAGTGTGGAGCATCGGAGAGGAAATCTCTCTCTGTAATGGCGCCACCCATGGAGAAGTCAGGAAAAAAGTGTATATAAACGGAGTGTTTCTTGGCTGGGTTGTGCGATGGGAGATGGTTGCTTGTAAGCTGTCATCTCATTCACAGGCGCTCAGGAGCATATTTACTTTTTTCCGGGTTCCCACTGCTGGTGTGGAGAGTTTGTGGTTGTTGCTGTCTGAGTTTCTGAGTTTGCTGCTTGTTCATATGCAGAATTGTCAATAAATGTGTCTGTGTTTCCGCTACTCTCATCTCCCCGCATCTGTTATTGCATTTTATTTTTAAAGTGTAAAACCCATCAACTGATGTACAGATGCAATCTTGTTTTATTAAAATAAAAAGTTATATTAGAATCCAAAACCTCTAAAAACTAAAGGCAAAACATTACCACTAGATCAGTTAGTCATGTTTTTAAACAAAGTGCTGATCTATGCATTTATCTTCTGACTAACAAAATCCCAAGCCTGATAGTGGCAGATGTAGAGATGAAATAACCATATTATGTGAAATATTTGGGTGCTTGAATCAGTCATTAAGAATGACTGTTGATCAAAACAGGTAATTTAAAATAATCTTTTACTGTGCCTAGCATAATTAATATTCATGAGTTTTGCAGCACTGCCACCCACAGTACAATTTTCTGTACAGTTTATTTTTATTTAGACCTTTGTGTTAACTTAAATTTGATTTTGTGAATAAGCTACAAACAATACATTCAATCATTAAGTCTCCTCACATTCATTCTTTCTCAGGGGAGGGGTCTTTGTCTCCTCAGGTGTGAATCACATCAATATTCATGATCATCCACACCTCCTCGCATATGGCCTTTCTAACACTAAAAGTGTCTTACAAAATGTAAATGACTATATTGTTTTGTATGAATGAATGATCAGGATGGTTTTCACATAATTTTGTAGCAAAAACTCTAGGCTACAAGATCCAGTTCTCAAAAGTCTTGTGAACAAATGTTTAGTATGTGTTATATGACCTTATTTCAGTGACTTACAATTTTAGTTTTTTCAAAAACCACGCATAAACATTATTTTCTCAAAAATACAAACTTGTACATACATGTTGCTCACATATTATTGTAGCCCAATTTGTGCTGAATACAGTGTTATCAGACTTTAGCCATTAATATGTTTTTAAGCAACTGAAAAAAGCACAAATGTCAAGGCATGTCAAAACTTCTCCAGGGCCCAAAAACACCCTCAGACCCCAGAGGGTTAATCTTTGCTTTCAAATTATTCCAGCTGTTACAAAGGCCTACTGGCCTACTGGACTTTATTAGCAGAATAATATGGGATATGCATGCATTTTCCATTTATGTGTATACTTAACAAAATAAAAAATTCGGCCTGCATAAGGTGGTGACGTTTAGTCCAGATTGCCGGTTCTATACGTGAAGCTTAGGAACATTTAGAATTTGTAGATGTGTTTAATAGACAATGTTTTGGTGCTCTGGAGATATACATTTTGTTACTTATTTTTTTATGAAAATGCAAATACATGGACATTTGTAATATGATAGTGACTCCAATTAATGAAGCTTGGTACCTTAATCCATAAGAACTATGCATGGGTGCTTTCTTTGGTGTTACCACCCATCATAGTCTGCATGCCACCCACTTGCCACCCCATAAAAAAATTCTAGATCCGCCCCTGCCTGGGCAGCCATCACCTTTCCATCCAACACCATTCCCTTAACAATTGTCCTGGTGAAAGACATTAATGACAGCTACTGACAATAATAAACAAACTGCATTGCTAAGACATCTGAAGTACAACATATTGAAACTGAATGCCATGTACTGTTCTTTAATTAAAAACCGGCCAAAATAATCACTTGTTTAATTTCTGAAGATGACCGTTAATAACATGATAATATACTTCAAAAAAGTAACGAAGGCTGCCAGAACGAGCTAATGAAAATGTACAGTACATTTGTGATAGGATCACTCACTCCCATGCCAGTTTGGCAGCATTTCTTTGGGCAATAAACAGGCTGTCATTTGCCTCTCTGAGCTTTATTAGGCTCTCTGTGTCTTCATCTGACCCTAAACAAGAAAATAAGTTGTATATACACAATTGGCTGTTATAAATTTGCAATGGGTAGCTATTTGGCGAAACATTTTTCAACACTTCATTTGAATTATGTGGATTCCCCTTTTTTTCCGCTAGCTGATTTATTATTTAAAAATAATTCCCCATTATAAATGGGTTTTATGCACCTTTCTATATGCCTATGGGTATGGGACAACTTTAGAAAAGTACAGAAATGAAAATGGTAACATTATAATGAACACATAGGATATGAAGTTGTAACAAACAGTCTACTTAAGGTAGATACAAGTGTTATGCTGTTAAATCCCAATATACACTATATTGCCAAAAGTATTCGCTCACCCATCCAAATAATTGAATTCAGGTGTTCCAATCACTTCCATGGCCACAGGTGTATAAAATGAAGCACCTAGGCATGCAGACTGCTTCTACAAACATTTGTGAAAGAATGGGCCGCTCTCAGGAGCTCAGTGAATTCCAGTGTGGTACTGTGATAGGATGCCACCTGTGCAACAAGTCCAGTCATGAAATTTCCTCACTACTAAATATTCCACAGTCAACTGTCAGTGGTATTATAACAAAGTGGAAGCGATTGGGAATGACAGCAACTCAGCCACGAACTGGTAGGCCACGTAAAATGACAGAGCGGGGTCAGCGGATGCTGAGGCGCATAGTGCGCAGAGGTCGACAACTTTCTGCAGAGTCAATCGCTACAGACCTCCAAAGTTCATGTGGCCTTCAGATTAGCTCAAGAACAGTGCGTAGAGAGCTTCATGGAATGGGTTTCCATGGCCGAGCAGCTGCATCCAAGCCATACATCACCAAGTGCAATGCAAAGCGTCGGATGCAGTGGTGTAAAGCACGCCGCCACTGGACTCTAGAGCAGTGGAGACGCGTTCTCTGGAGTGACGAATCACGCTTCTCCATCTGGCAATCTGATGGACGAGTCTGGGTTTGGCGGTTGCCAGGAGAACAGTACTTGTCTGACTGCATTGTGCCAACTGTGAAGTTTGGTGGAGGGGGGATTATGGTGTGGGGTTGTTTTTCAGGAGCTGGGCTTGGCCCCTTAGTTCCAGTGAAAGGAACTCTGAATGCTTACCAAGAGATTTTGGACAATTCCATGCTCCCAACTTTGTGGGAACAGTTTGGGGATGGCCCCTTCCTGTTCCAACATGACTGCGCACCAGTGCACAAAGCAAGGTCCATAAAGACATGGATGAGCGAGTTTGGTGTGGAAGAACTTGACTGGCCTGCACAGAGTCCTGACCTCAACCCGATAGAGCACCTTTGGGATGAATTAGAGCGAAGACTGCGAGCCAGGCCTTCTCGTCCTACATCAGTGTCTGACCTCACAAATGCGCTTCTGGAAGAATGGTCAAAAATTCCCATAAACACACTCCTAAACCTTGTGGAAAGCCTTCCCAGAAGAGTTGAAGCTGTTATAGCTGCAAAGGGTGGGCCGACATCATATTAAACCCTATGGATTAAGAATGGGATGTCACTTAAGTTCATATGCGTCTAAAGGCAGATGAGCGAATACTTTTGGCAATATAGTGTAACTCTTCAAAATAGTTATATTAATTGACTTAATTGACCTAACTTCACTTACAGCTGCAAACTGCTTTACCTTCCATCATTCACTAGAGTTGTGTGTGGTGGGAGTTGATGAAGTGTGCTCTGTGCTGTGATGTAACAATCAAGTTGCATTGTGGGATATGGAGCTGCCTGAAGTAGGCTCTGTGTAGGCTCGCTCCCTCTGTCAAAATCGAGGGGTTGAGGGACTGTCAGCAGAAACTTTCCTCCCTCACTTAACGAAGAAGAATGGACTTCGTGGGCAAGTTAGTGAGTGAATGCTAAAAATGAAGTGGAACGCAGTCTAGAACCAGCCCTGGGTGGCCCTATCCACCCCTTAAAACATGATTGGTCACCCCAGGTGCTGCAATAAAATTCTAATCTGTAATTGGCCATCTCAAGTCCTATCGAAAACAGAGCCTTCAATAAAATGTCCTGGTTACTTGCGTAACCTCCGTTCCCTGATGGAGGGAACGAGAGGTTGTGTCAATGTAGTTACACTAGGGGTCACTCTTGGGAGCCCGAGACACCTCTGGTCTTTGATAAAAGGCCAATGAAAATTGGCGTGTGGTATTTGCATACTACTCCTCCGGACATACGTTAAAAAAGGAGCTGGTATGCAACCACTCATTCAGGTTTTGTGCTGAGGAGCCGAGACAAGGTCCTGGCCATTTCAGTGGGTAGTTCAGCGTTGTGGCAGGAGGGACACAACATCTCATTCCCTCCATCAGGGAACGGAGGTTACGCAAGTAACCAGGACATTCCCTATCTGTCACTCACTCGACGTTGTGTCGATGTAGTGACACTAGGGGTCCCTATACGGAACGACACAACTGACTGAACTTTGTTACGTGAACTGGCGGTGTGTGACGGGCAGACCACTGTGTGCCACGTAGCCAGCGCACCAGGCTGACACGTACCCTCCCCCAACGTTGTCATAAGTGTTGAACGGGCCTTTGGGGACAAGTCGACTGCCTAAAAGATAGAGACAGGCTAGCCCAGTCGTGGCCTCTTATCCTCTTTTTTTTTTCCCTCTCCCCAAAAAAGAAGGAATTAACCGACTGGGGCCACCAGGTCTATTTGGGGGGGTGTCACTCCCAAGGGGAAGACACTGCAGAAACCACACCCCGCCCAGAGAGGGGGGGTATTTTGAGTGGAAATATGTCACATGATCTTGCCTAGCTATGTCGGAAGTATGTCATGTGGAGAAGTCCCATGGTAGGTCCTACCCTACAGGGGAGGAGTTTCTACAAGCATGGTGACTGGGGCAGAGGGTCCTCTGCCCAAGGAAGATGCAGTTTACCAACAGGGAAACGAATTAGCGGAAGATATATGTTGCATGGGGCACCTACGGGGAACCACCACATGCGGAGCACCTACCCCAGTACAGGGCTTAGTTAGCACGTGTACTGAACCGGCAGCGAATTTCCCCGCAAACTCGTCTGCCACAGGGCTCAGAGGAAGTCATCCAGGGAACACAGTTTGTGAACAATACTGGGAGTCAACAGTGCACGTCTTCAGCTCAGGGGAGGTGAAAGGCGCTATGCGCAAGCGATACACCCGGCCAGCTGTCCCAGACTTACCTGCTTGTGCGTGCCACTACACGGGACAAAACCGGTTCCACCCGGAGATTGTAGAACCTCGCAAATGTGTTGGGTGTTGCCCAGCCCGCTGCTCTGCAAATGTCTGTTAGAGAGGCACCACTAGTCAAGGCCCAGGAGGCTGCTACACCCCTGGTAGAATGGGCTTGTAGCCCTGCTGGGGGCGGCATGTCCTGGGCATGATATGCCATTTTTATTGTGTCAATGAGCCAGTGGGCGATCCTCTGCTTGGAGACAGCGCTTCCTTTCCGCTGTCCACCAAAGCAGACAAAGAGCTACTCAGAGACTCTAAAGCTCTGCATGTGATCCAAATAGATGCGTAAAGCGCACACCGGACACATCAACATCAGGGCTGGGTCAGCCTCCTCCTTGGGCAGTGCTTGCAGGTTCACCACCTGGTCCCTAAAAGGGGTTGTGGGAACCTTGGGCACATAGCCCGGTTGGGGTCTCAGGATCACGTGAGAGTAGTCTGGACCAAATTCCAGGCACATTTCGCTGACAGAGAATGCTTGCAGGTCTCCTACCCTCTTGATGGAAGTGAGCGCAGTCAGGAGGGCAGTCTTCAAAGAGAGCACCTTTAGCTCAGCTGACTGCAAGTGCTCAAAGGGGGCTCTCCGTAGACCCTGAAGAACTACAGAGAAATCCCATGAGGGAACGAGGCACGGCCTGAAGGGATTCAACCTCCTGGCGCCTCTCAGAAACCTAATGATCAGGTCGTGCTTCCCTAAGGACTTACCGTCCACTGCGTTGTGGTGTGCCACTATAGCGGCTACATACACCTTCAAGGTGGAGGGGGACAGCCACCCTTCCAGCCTCTCCTGCAGGAAGGAAAACACTGATCCGTCTCTGGGGGTCTTCGCATCGGGATGAACACCACTTAGCAAACAGATGCCACTTAAAGGCATACAGGCGCCTCGTAGAGGGGGCCCTAGCTTGAGTGATCGTGTCTACCACCACGGGTGGTAGGCTGCTTAAGTCCAGCGGCCAGACATGGAGATTCCAGAGGTCTGGTCGCGGGTGCCAGATGGTGCCCCATCCCTGAGAATTCGGGGAATTTGCCGGGGGGGCTGTCACGAGGAGTGTGAGGTCCTCATCCTCCCTGACCTTGCACAGGGTCTGTGCAAGTAGGCTTACTGGGGGAAATGCATATTTGCGAAGTCCAGGGGGCCAGCTGTGTGCCATCGCGTCTATACCGAGAGGTGCCTCGGTCAGGGCTTACCAGAGCGGGCAGTGGAAGGATTCTTGAGAGGCGAACAGGTCTACCTGTGCCTGCCCGAATCGACTCCAAATCAGCTGGACCACCTGAGGGTGGAGTCTCCACTCTCCCCTGAGGGTAACCTGCCGTGACAGCGCGTCCGCTGCAGTGTTGAGGTTGCCCGGGATGTGATTGGCTTGCAGCGACTTGAGGTGCTGCTGACTCCAGAGGAGGAGACGGCGGGCGAGTTGTGACATACAACGGGAGTGCAGACTTCCTTGACGGTTGACATATGCTACCGTTGCCGTGTTATCTGTTTGAACTAACACATGCTTGCCCTGGATCAACGGCTGAAACCTCCGCAGGGCGAGCAGAAATGCCAGCAACTCGAGGCAGTTGATGTGCCAACGCAGCTGCGGGCCCATCCATTGAGCCGGTGGCTGCGTGCCCATTGCATACAGCGCCCCAGCCCGTTTTGGAGGCATCTGTCATAACCACGATGTGACTGGAGACCTGCTCTAGGAGGACGCCTGCCCGTAGAAATGTGAGGTTGGTCCAAGGGCTAAAGAGGCGGTGACAGATCGGCGTGATGGCCACGCGATGTGTCCCGTCGCACCATGCCCATCTCGGGACTCGAGTCTGAAGCCAGTGCTGAAGCAGTCTCATATGCATCAACCCGAGCGGAGTGGCCACTGCTAAGGATGCCATATGCCCCAGGAGCCTCTGAAACAGTTACAGTGGAACCGCTGTCTTCTGTCTGAACGCCTCCAAACAGGTCAGCACTGACTGTGTGCGCTCGCTCGTGAGACGCGCTGTCAACGAGACTGAGTCCAACTCCAATCTGAGAAAAGAGATGCTCTGAACCAGGAGGAGCTTGCTCTTTTCCCAGTTGACCCGAAGCCCTAGTCGGCTGAGGTGCGAGAGCACCAGGTCCCTGTGTGCACACAACACATCTTGAGAGTGAGCTAGGATTAGCCAATCATCAAGATAGTTGAGGATGTGAATGCCCACTTCCCTTAGTGGGGCAAGGGCTGCCTCTGCGACCTTCGTGAAGACGCGAGGGGACAAGGACAGGCCGAAAGGGAGGACTTTGTACTGATACGCCTGACCCTCAAATGCAAACCGCAGGAAGGGTCTGTGTCAAGGTAGAATCGAGATGTGGAAGTACGCGTCCTTCTGGTCTACCACCTGAACCAATCTTGATGCCGGACGCTCGCTAGAATGTGTTTTTGCGTCAGCATCTTGAACGGGAGTCTGTGTAAAGCCCGGTTCAGTACTCGCAGGTCCAAGATTGGCCGCAACCCACCGCCTTATTTGGTACAATGAAGTAGGGGCTGTAAAACCCCTTCTCCACCTCGGCTGGAGGGACAGGCTCTATCGCATCCTTCTATAGGAGGGTAGCGACCTCAGCACGCAAGGTAGCGGTGTTCTCGCCCTTCACCGAGGTGAAGTGAATGCCACTGAACCTGCGAGGATGCCTGGCGAAGTGAATCGCGTAGCCGAGTCGGACAGTCCGGACCAACCACCGCGATGGGTTATAAAGCGCAAGCCATGCATCCAAGCTCCGGGCGAGGGGGACCAAAGGGACAATCTCGTTGGACGTACCGGCAGGTGTGGCCTCGCAGTGGGGCGGAGCCTGAGTTGCCACATCGTGTTGTGGCCTTGCTGAGTTCAGGGACATCGAAGTACTTACCTGGCTCCTTGTGACCACCCCTGGAACAGCCTGGGATGGGGGAGGAAGAGGCTTGTCCTCGTGACTCGTGGAGACTGTCACATCGGGGGCGGATTTGTGCCACAGCTGGGTGCGCAGGGGCGGGGAGACCGCCGCTGGGGCACCAAACCTGCCAAAATGGAGTGGTGGACAGTGGTCGTGATGACGGCCGTGCACACCGGGTATGTGACCCAGGGAACAAGGAAACCGCTCTTGCTGAACTCTTGGGTACTACAGCCAATTGGGCATGTGGCGCAATTAAATGCAAAGGTAACAAAAGATTCTCCTCCCAGCCCTCCACCGGGGGATGGAGTGGTCTGCTTACCAGCTCCAGAGCAGCGGGTTTTGTCGTCCCTGGGTCGCCCATCTCAGGGGTGCTTCGAAGCCTTTTGTGGGTTCTTGGTGGCCGTGAGATGGGTGGCATCTGCTTCCTGCAGTGGGCTTCACGCCGGGCCACAGGGGCGGGCTGCAGCGGAGCCGGTGCAGTCACCGCAGGGGGACGCCCTTGGCGACGAGCAGACGGGTGCGGGATCTTGAGCTGCGCTGGGCAGGATGTGCCAGATAGCCTCCGTCTGCTGCTTCATCACTGAGAACTGCTGGGCAAAGTCCTCAATGGTGTCGCTGGACTGGCCAACCTGGGAAATGGGGGTGCCAAGGAACCGTGCCTTGTCGGCCTCTCCCATCTCGACCAGGTTGAGCCAAAGGTGGCACTCATGGACCACCAAGATGGACATCGCCCACCCGAGAGATCGCGCTGTGACCTTCATCGCCCAGAGAGCGAGGTCGGTCGCCGAGCGCAGCTCCTCAATCAATCCCAGGGCGGAACTACCCTTGTGCAGTTCCTTTAGCACCTTGGCTTGGTGGACTTGCAGGAGAGCCATGGCGTGCAGGGTGGAGGTGGCTTGTCCAGCAGCACAGTAGGCTTTGGCCTTCAGGGACGACGTAAACCTACAGGCCTTGGACAGGAGCTTTGGGCGCCTGCGCCAGGTGGCGGTGCTCTGCGGGCATAGGTGCACCGCGAGCGCCTTATCCACCAGGGGGATTGCAGAATAGCCCTTGGCCGCCCCACCATCGAGGGTAGTGAGGGCGGGGGAGCTGAAAGACCGGGACCTGGCAGTAAAAGGTGCCTCCCACGACCTTGCCAGCTCCTCATGCACTTCCAGGAAGAAAGGAACGGGGGCGGGGCGGGGCTGTGAGCGGCGCCACGAGCCCAGGAACCAATCATCAAGCCGCGAGGGTTCAGGGGAGAACGGAGAGTTCCACTCTAGCCCTACGCTCGCGGATGCCCAGGAAAGCATGTCCATCATCTCCGCGTCAGCCTGTGACTGGGCGACCGCACCTGAAGGGAGGAGCCCAGCTGAGGCTTCCACGTCCGACTGGACGAGCCCGCTCTCCGATGCTGCGCTTGAGAGCTCATCACCTTCGCGGGCTCCGAATAAGAGGTCGAACTCACCGTGAGACGAGCCGGCGGACTCATCCAGAAGCCCAATCTGGGCAGACAAGCGTGCTGGGGAATGGAAGGTCTGTGGGGGTATGCCTGGCGGAGGTGGTCCCATTGGGGTCCCCAAATCACCCCCAGTGTTAGCCGCGCTGGCCTCATACCCGTGGGTAGAAGGACTGAGGCGGGAAGCCTCTGGGGTGGCTTGCTTTCTTATGAAGGCAAGCCGCGACTGCATCGTTGCCATGTACATGTTCTCGCAATGAGTACATGACCCATCCACGAACGCTGTTTCCGTGTGAGCAGTGCCCAGACACGAAAGACAGTGATCGTGGCCGTCAGAAGGCGAGAGATAACGAGCGTAACCAGGAATAACACACAAACGGAAAGGCATCTTTAAAAACACGCATCTTTAAAAAGACATTCCGTGTGTGCTGCTCTTTTAGAGAAATATACTCTTTTTTAGAATATACACATTTATTTCTGCCAAAGTGCCCAGGGGCGTTCTCTGCAGTGCACCAGTGCAGAGGAGGGAGAAGCCGCTGAAATGCGCCGTCAGATCCAGCAGAGGTGAATGAACAGCTGTGGGAATTCAGCTCAGTGAGCATCGACCGTTCGGCTCCGAAGAGAAAATCTGAATGAGTGGTTGCATACCAGCTCCTTTTATACCCGTATGTCCGGGGGAGTGTTATGCAAATACCACTCGGCAATTTTCATTGGCCTTTTATCAAAGACCAGAGGTGTCTCGGGCTCCCAAGAGTGACCCCTAGTGTCACTACATCGACACAACATCAAGTGAGTGAGTGACAGATAGAGAACCAGATATAACGTCCAAGGTTTAAGTCAGAGCAATACATTTTTAGCATTACCTTTTTAGTCTGATTTGCCGGTCAGCAATTTGCATCAACCAAGTGCATGGTGACTTTCAGAATGGGGCTGCAACAACATTTGTTCTTCCTTTCAGAAACAGCTAGATGGAGCACAAGATAATGGAGTGGAACGCAGGGGTCTTGAGATGCATTTTTCTTTAATTAGAGTCTAATTAGTGAATAGTACTTTTGGCTCTGTTTAATAAATTTGACCATATTTCAGTCATGACAACTCAGTATATATTTAAAGGGTTAGTTCACCCAAAACTGAAATTTCTCTCATCATTTACTCACCCTCATGCCATCCCATATGTGTATGACTTTCTTTTTTCTGCTGAACACAAACAAAGATTTTTAGAAGAATATCTTTGCTCTGTAGGTCCAAACAATGCAAGTGAATGGGTGCCAAAATTTTGAAGCTCCAAAATCTACATAAGGGCAACATAAAAGTACTCCAGACGACTCTGGTGGTTAAATCCATATCTTCTAAAGCGATATGATAGGTGTTGGTGAGAAACAGATCAATTTTAAACCCTTTTTCCTTCACTTTCTCCTTCTGTTTTTGGTGATCCACATTATTCGTGCATATCGCCCCCTACTGGGCAGGGAGGAGAATTTATGACAAAAAATGACTTAAATATTGATTTGTTTCTCAAACACACCTATCATATAGCATCTGAACACATGGATTTAACCTCTGGTTTTGTATGAATTACTTTATGCTCCCTTTATGTGGATTTTGGAGCTTCAAAATTTTGGCACCCATGCACTTGCATTGTAAAGATCTACAGAGCTTAAATATTCTTGTAAAAATCTTCATTTTTTCTGCAGAAGAAAGAAAATCATACACATCTGGGATGCCATGAGGGTGAGTAAATCATGAGAGAATCTTCAGTTTTGGGTGAACTATTCCTTTTAGGTGTTATAATGGATATGGCAAGTTGGTAGGTTTGGCGTAAACAAATAAGTACATTCAGACATGTTATAAAATGCTGTTGTTATTTTAGCATATATACAATGTAAAGTTATTTTTCACTGTTAGTAATTGTAAGGGGCTGTAGCAACAGCAGCTTAAATGGTCATTCAGAATAGAGCTAGACGCAGCAGGTCATGCCAATTTTATATACATTTTTATATAAAAAATATTTGATTACACGGTAAAAGATCTGGGTCTCGTTTCCCAATAATGATTGATCTTAGCAGTTAAGAGCATTTTCTACGAGCGATTTTACAAACGTTCGTTATTTTTTAAGTGCATTTCCCAAAACTGCACTTAACATGAACGTGCAAGGACGCACTTTAAGTGCTACTTAAGAGATACGCTGTCCATAAACGTGAAGTGCTGCTCGTCAATGCAACATCATTATATTTGTGCGTAACTTTAAAAATGTTGTAATTTAGCTCACTGGAAATTTGTAAAAAAAAAAAAAAAAAAAAAAAATCTTAAATGTACAACTTAATTCACCACATAATTGCATTTTGTTTTGCGATCGTTTTGTGCAGAATGATATATTTATTTTACACAATCACGGCTTCATTCATCAGATGTGCATTTTAATATTTCGTTTTAAAAATTGCTCTGTGGGTCGAGATTAAAGCTTCCAGGATTAGTGAAGACAGCGGATGCCCTGTGTATGCTCCTGCTAATGACAACAAGCATTAATTGAATATAACGAGGTTCTCTGTGTTATTGTGGAGCGCAAAATAAGGAGACGTGTGGAAGCTGCACTTTAGGGACATTCATCAATCAGTGGGAGGTCTGCTCTTTACTCCCAAAAATGATAACTGTAACAGCAATGCTACACAACATGCGCGAGAGTGCCCTTGGGTGTCAGAGAGGAAGAGGAGACGAGGATGAGGAGCCAATATACTGTACAGACAATTTTCATGCACGGCAGCAAGTTACTGACTTTTTTCTTCTTGCTCTGATAGTAAATTTTACAGTTATCTGCAATAATCATGCCACAACTTTGTTGTTACCAACTAGTCCACAAATAACTTTATTTGTTTACTTATTCATTTATGTTTTCATTCAATATTGACAAGCCATTTTCTGCATTTATTATTATTATTATTATTATCCTTGTCGGTTAAAAATAATAATATTTAAAAAAAAAAAAAAACGTATGTATACTGATATGAAATGACCATAAAGTGTAGCTATAGGTATTTAAATTGTATCAGGTGTAATTCTGCAATTTTCCTGCAGGTGTCTGCATAAGTCTGTGTCCTTACGATGTTCTTAGCACTGTACGAGTACTCCAGAGCACTCGTTCTACAAGCATTTTCAAGTACTACTTAAGATACGATGCTTTTGAGATGAATCGTAAAATTAATTCTATGATCTTCTTAGGCTTACGATGCTTTTGGGAAACGAGGCCCTGGTCCACATTCCAACTTCTTTTGGCCTAGAACCAGCCACTTAGATGCGAAGACTAACATGTGATTGTGTGTGGGCAATTTGTTTTTGTTTTTTACATGTTGTTTAGGAGCAGGTTTGTATGAAATAGATTAGTATACCACTGACACCATATCACTTGTTTCTGGAATCTTATCACATCATGTCTAATTAGACACTTTGTGAGACTAACCCTGAATGATCCTCTTACCTCTATCTTGTCTAATACGACAGCCCTTCCTTTACTCTTCACTCCGAAAAATGAATGGTTTGTTTCTCTGCTGAAAAGCCTTAACAATGGCTTTATGCGTATTCAGAGGCCGCAAAGTCACCCCACCCTGGAGACTTTCCCATTTTCGGAAAGCAAAATCATAAGTCAAATCAGTAGGTACTGACTTTGTGGAATATCAGTGACTCTGCTATCATTAACTGCCTCATTAAACCTTTCTGGCCAACTGTGAATGTCTGCTCTGATCTTTGATGCTCCCAAATTTAGATGTATGATCTACTCGGTACATTTCATACGCCATGGGTGCTGTGGTTTTACTGTCACCATTGAGCCCATTTGTAAATGAATGGGTTTGTTTCACTCAGTGAAGGATGAATATAGAAACAGATGTGCAGGCTCATTAAAGACATGGGACATGATGGACTCCAATAACATGATCACACGGGAAATCAACATGCTGTTTCCAAAAGTTCTGGTACCCTAGGATCGGCAACAGTATGCAGACTCACTGACATGCCCTGTCTCACATCGGACATATTTGGAATGGCTCAACATCAATTACTTTCCCATGTGGCATGAATGTTAGTGCGTTGCATCAGTTGCATGGGAGACCACAGTTCAATCCCCATTCAAATGAGGAAATAATCATGTTTGTATAAACAATCACAAGCATGATAAGAAGGTTGCATTTTTATCTCTAGCATTGCATTTTGTCTCTACTAATGGTTAGGATTAGATTTGGGTTTTGGTTGGGGGGGGTTAGATTAAATAAAATAAGTATTTCTCTTCACTGTTATACACCCTGTTCAACTAAAAACAATTCTTTTTACAACTGGCTTCTGGCAATCTCTCCTCGATATAAATGGATGTCACAATTATATGCTCTGAAACACTTACCATTTTAGCTTCTGGAGGCAGTGTTTTTGAATTCGGTCAATGTATACTGGTTTCGGCTAAAGAAAAATCGGCACACACTTGCCAAATTTTATGTGAAATCAGGCTGACTCCAAAGGTATCCATGTCCAAGTGTCAATGTAGTGTGCAGTTTACCATACATTAGTTTCAGACATTCATATTGTATGTGAAAATAAACAAGCTAAATGCATTAACTGGAAATGTAGTCTAAATATAGTTCAATTAGGACAACTCTCGGAAATAGATTAAAGATTTTTATTGATGGTAATGACAGTGGAGTAGGTTTGGTCTAGGTGGTCTAGTTCTGCTTTATGCATGCTGCTGCTGCTAGACATGTGTCAATATACTGCTGCTGTTGGTGTCACCAGTCCTACTCGACCCGCCCCGAGCAGGATTTGAAATAGCGATCCCTGGCATGGGACTTGGATGTGCTAGAAAGGAGGCTAGAAAAGCCATGGACTCTAGCCTTGGTCGCTAATTCACTCTTAAGGACAGGAGAGTGAAGTTTACACACTGCACAGCTATCACATTCCAGCTGGCTACCGCTACACTCACCCCCAAAAACCTCACTCCCACCCAGGTCACGGCACCAGTGTCACTGATCTTACTCGACCCACCCCGAGCTGGATTCGAACCAGTGATCCCAGGCATGGGAGTCGGACGCACTAGAAAGGAAGTTAGAAAAGCCATGGCCTGTAGACTCAGTTGCTAGTGTGTCTCTTAAGGCCAGGAGTTTAAAGTTTACACACTGCATAGCTATCACGTTCCAGCTGTCCAGCATTAAATTGGCATGGAAACATGATGCTGGTGAGTCAGAAGAGACATGCTGCTGTAACTGTACAAATATCAAGATAAAGCCCCCGTAAAGCATATCTAGGCAGGTGGTGCTGGGGAGGTGGAGGGAGAACACTACATGCAGAGGCACTGCTGTAACTGGTTGTATTGCATGTGTTGAGTACCAGTATTATATAGTTTGACTAGAAGGAAAAAGCATCTGATTGGGTGCGTAGAGAGAGATGTGCCTGCAGACATATCAGCCTACCATGTAGAGTTTCCAAACTTAACTCAATTGTCATTCCAATATACTTTCTAAAATTACAACTTTTGCTAATTGTATATTATCATCGACAGTGATCCCAGAACAAAATAGCATTTAAAAGTAGTTTTCAACTGGTGGGTCGCAGGTCTTTTTTTAATATTGCCACGGACACTATGAAAACCAATGCTCAATGCAAATAATACTATGCAACTAATCACATAATCATGGATAATTAAAATTATAGCTTACAAATAGGCTTAACTTTTAAAAGAGTTTTAAAAATACTTTCAAAATCTTTGTTTTTAACACCAGAGGCTGTGTGTCCAATCATGTTCTGTGGTATTTTGATACAAATTCATCAGTCACTTCGTAGAAGCCAGCCAAATTAGGTAGATACCAACCTGGACAAGTAATCCACAAAACCTATGAACAATTCTACACAAGATAAAAAAAATAAAAATAAAATAATAATAATAATAATAAAACAAAACAAAAAAAAAAAAACAATACACAGACGTTATTTTTGTACTAGCATTTAGAAGGAAGGCTATGCACTAGGATTTTGCACTACGTCTTCTCTAATTTTCATGAGAACACTAAATCTAAGTGCACTTTTTGCACCAGGGAAACATGCATCTGTATTTGCGCAAACTATATTCACGAAAACATATCCGATGTCCATGTTAATTACCATATGATTCCATGTTAATCACTACATGGAACAAGTGCAATACTAAACTAAAATCATGTGATCCACGAGCACTTGGCACGGATCCAATGCATTGACTAGCAGCAAAACTAACCGTCTAACTAAGTAGTCAACTAGTCGGTGCAACCCCTAATTTAGACGTCTGAGAACTGCATCTATTCTGTTCAACAATTATGTCCCTGACAATTACAGTTAACACTAGTCATGATGTTGCACTTCATTAGATCAGTTTGATTTATTGTACTTAAATTCTTGATAATTCAATGGTGCCTACATCCAATTAGTCCTCATGAGCAGCACCTTTTCTGAGCATATGACATTTAAGAAAGCGCATACCTGACATTAAAAAAAGACGCAGTGACTGCACAACTTAACGCAAGACACAAATGGTCTATATTTCTATTGTTTCTATGTATTGCATACAGCCTTTTAACACTACCAACTTCATATAAACTGGCTGTCTTTGTCGCTATAAAAATTGCATGGCATCTGACCCAACCCGTTCGTGTTTTGCACACCCACTTACACCTATGGATTAGTCTGTGCTTGCACAAAAATTCTAACATTCTTTGGCCACGCCCAAAGGTTTTGCACATATGATGGTTTTCCATGAGTTATGCTGTGTTCCATTCAAAGTTGTATGTTCAATCTCTGATGATAAAGGTACTGTTCTGTATCAGGAAACAAAACTGCAATGTTCCCATTACTTTATCAGGTGTTCAGCTGCCAACAGAGATGTCTCCAAGCAACCAAACTGGGGAGGATAAACCATGCAATGATATCATTTGCTACAGGTGTTTTATTATCGAAAGAGAGCATAATTGACCGTGTTTTACACACCTGTCCCTGCAAATTTAGCTGAACAAGTTTTATTATCATGTAATGTTATAACTTTGACTCATTGATGGATATTATTTAATGGAAGTAAATGTTTATCGTTAAATGTTAAAATCATCCTGAGTGCTGACATGTTTGCATTATGTCATGCCACTGCATCTCGGTGAGATCAGAGTTTTCAGCAAGTTTCAAAATGTAAAAGATGGAAATCCGACTATTGCCCTTTTCAATGGAAATTACGACTTTCCGAGATCAATGGAATGCAGTATTAGGCTATTAAATTACATTTCTACTGTTAGACATTTACAAAATTGCTGATTTTCCTATACATTTCTAATTATACTCATGTCTATAATAAAGTTCATGGCAATGATGAATGTCCATGTTTAATTTTGTACAATAAACAATTATCTGAAGTTCTCTGTAACCAATGTCATTGTAAAAATGCATTATTCAGAGTCAGCCATGATATTCTTGTGTTATATATATATATATGTATATATATATTATTCATTTACAGCATTTTGGCAGATGCTTCTATCAAAAGTGACGTACAGTGCATTCAAGCTATAAATGTAATCAATCCATGCACTCCCTGGGAATCGAAACCATGAAGTTGGTGTCAGTTTAGCCAATGAAAACATGTACAGGGTTTCACGAATGACTGATTCCTAAAATGCATGTTTGTTCCACCAGTGAGAAGAATAAAAATGTTCAGACTTGGACAAGTGGGAACCCTTCATTTGGAGAGATGGGAGAGCTAAGAGTTCAGGATTGACAGACTGTAGGGGTGTTAAATAATTGAAGGCAGTGGGTGACCAAGGCCTCGTTTCCCAAAAGCATCGTAAGCCTAATTAGATCATAAAATCCGTCTTAAGATTCATCTTAGTTTTTGCGGCCCATTTCCCAAAAGCACCGTAACTTAAGTAGTGCTTGAAAATGCTCGTAGATTAATGAGTGCTCTGGAGTATTCGTATAGTGCTAAGAACATCGTAAGCACACAGAATTATGCAGAAACCTGCAGGACAAATGCGAAATTACACCTGATACAATTTAAACACCTATAGCTACACTTTATGCTCATTTAATATCAGTATACATACATTTTATTATATTTATTTTTTAACTGAAAAGGCTAATAATAATAATAATAATGAATGCATAAAATGGTTAGTCAATATTGGATGAACAGATAAATTAATAAGTAAGAAAAAAGTTATTTGTGGACTAGTTGGTAACAACAAAGTGGTGGCATGACTGTTGCAGAGAACTGTAAAAATTACTATCAAAGAGAGAAGGAAAAAAATTCAATAACTTGCTGCCGTACATGAAAATCGTCCATACATTATATTGGCTCCTCATCCTCGTCTCCTCTTCCTCTTCCTCTCTGACACCCAAGGGCATTCTCGCCCACACCACGTGTTGTGTAGTACCGCACATGTTGTGTAGCATTGCTGTTACCATTATCACTTTTGGGAGTAAAGAGCAGACCGCCCATTGAATAGTGAATGTCCCTAATTCGCAGCTTCCACGCATCTCCTTACAGAGAACAACAGCATCTCTCTTAAGCAGCACTTAAAGCACGTCCTCGACTGTTCATGTTGAAATAAAAAAATAACGAACGTTCGTAAAAATGCTCGTAGACAATGCTCTTAACCACTAACACAATCATTATTGGGAAACGCAGCCCAGGCCACTGGCAGCAGTGTGGGCCAGGAACAATATAGTGCATTGAATTCTAGTGCCTACTGACAGCCAATGTAGTAAAGCGAAACTGTTAGTGGGGATGCCACATGAGAGAATGTCCCAGAATTAGTCTAGCAGCAGCATTTTGGTTAAGCTTAAGGGGGATTTTGTTAAAATACTGTGTTTGAGGCAGCTTGTCATGCTTATGGCACAGAGCGCTTTCTCATAGGACATTCATGCATATGAACACAATTACTAAATGTTATGATTTAATCAATATATAAAAAACTTGCTTCATAGAACTTAAAATGAAATAAAATGTATTTTAAATAGTATAATTTGTTTCATATTATAATATAATATATTATATTATGTATATTATATTACATTATATATTATAATTAAATAAATTGAACTTGACATAGAATATATTAATAAAAGAGAATTAGAATTAAAGCTTCTTAGTTGGTTAGTATGTGTAGCCTCCAAACTTTTTTGTGTTATGAGTGCACTGATAAACAGTGGTGGATAAAGTACTCAGTTTCCATACTTATGTAAAAGTACAGATACACACAAATGTATTATTTAAGTACAAGTTATCCACTGAAAAACTACTTCAGTAAAAGTAAAAAGTACCTGTTTTTTAAAATACTTAAAGGGATAGTTCACCCAAAATGTTTAATTATCTCATTATTTACTCACCCTTATGATATCCCAGGTGTTTATGACTTTCTTTCTTCACCAGAACACATTTGAAGAAAGTTAGAAAAATATCTCAGCTCAGTAGGTCCTTAAAATGCAAGTGAATGGAGGAGCTCCAAAAATCACAGACAATCAGCATAAACGTCATCCATATGCCTCCAGCTGTTAAATTAATGCCTTTTAAAGCGACATGTTTTGGTGCAAAAATATAAATATTTAAGTACTTTTTTAAACTCTAAATCATGCTTCCGGTCAGAAGCCATACGCGCATGTGACATAATCGCATTGGCATTTGAAAAACGCGAGAACTGATGCACGTGAGTCACAGCCGGAACAGGAACAGTGTTTACAAGTAAGAAGGAGGAATGCTGTAGGAATGATGTTTATCTGTTTCTTTACTCATAATGGTGCGTTTGTGTGCTTATCCTGGATGTCTCAACCGAGTGGAGAATGTGAGATAACCTCTGTATCATGGCAATGTGAATACATCACATGAGAGACTGTGTGATCTCCACCCTCTCGTGAAGCTTACCGGAAGCGATGATTTAGAGTTAAAGGTACTTAAATATTGATCTCTTTTCATACCAAAAGTGATCGTGTTGCTTTAGAAGACATTAATTTAACTGCTGGAGACATATAGATGAGGTTTATGCTGACTGTTTGTAATTTTTGGAGCTTCAAAAATCGGATCACCATCCACTTGCATTTTAAGGACCTACTGAGCTAAGATATTTGTCTATTTTTATTCATATGTGTTCTGGTGAAGAAAGAAAGTCATAATCACCTGGGATAACATTAGGGTGAATAAATAATGAGAGAATTTTCATTTTTAGGTGAACTATCCCTTTAAGTATCAACAAGTACTACAAATTCAAATGAAAAAATCTATATTTCAGCTCTGTAGGTCAATACAATACAAGTGAATGGTGATCAGGCCTTTGAAGTTACAAAACATAGATAAATTCAGCATAAACAATGATCAAACTCCAGTGGTTTAATCAATATCTTCAGAAGCGATTCAATCGATTTTGGGTGAGAACAGACTAAAATATTACTCCTTGGCGATCAAGATTGCAAGCTCCATTACACTTCCTATTGTGCTGTCTAGTGCTCTGCGCATGAGTCGAGACTAGGAAGTATAATCAAGCTTGGAATCATGATCAGGTCTAGAGACTGCAATGGCGAAATGTACAGTGAAAAAGGAGTATATTTTGGTCTGTTCTCACCCAAAACTGATTGGATCGCTTCAGAAGATATGGATTAACCCACTGGAGTCGTATGGATTACTTTTATGCTGCCTTTAGGTGATATCTGGACCTACAGAGCTGAAATTTTCTTCTAAAAATCTTTATCTGTGTTCTGCTGAATAAAGAAAGTCATACACATCTGGGATGGCATGAGGGTGAGTGAACGATAAGAGAATTTTCATTTTTGTGTGAACTATCCCTTTAAAATGTTCTCTTTAATTTTAAATTGCTTGTTTTACTTTTGTTTAGTTGTATTTATTTATTTAGGGAAAAAAGCCTATCAAGAGACCTGAGTTGCAAATGAGCATGTGCTATAACCTGTATGTACAATGCTTCTTTATCTGTTGTTGTTTTGTGTGTGTGTGTGTGTGTGTGTGTGTGTGTGTGTGTGTGTGTGTGTGTGTGTGTGTGTGTGTGTGTGTGTGTATTTTTTTTACTCTCCCCATACAAATAAATAATAATTTGTAAAAAAAAAGAAAAAAGTTCAGCATACAATATGTAAAGCTGAGTTGCCTGTGGATAAGGACTGGGCATTTTATTCAGAAAATAAGCTATAGTTCATGGAAATGAACATGAACAGTATATAATTAATTCAAAATGTAATTATGTGTAATTATGTATAAATTCGACACATTTACTTATGTTTCTGAGCAATTTTGAGATGAAGCTATCATTTTAATAATAGTTATTACACTAAAAGCTATTAACAATAGGGCCTAACTACACTAAAGTATTACCTTTATTAAAAATATAATAATCAGTATTAATCAGCATTTGAACAGATACACCAGTGTAAATAAATTTAAACACATTCATGCAAATAAATTAATAGAAAACAGTGGTGATCAGCAGCAAATTAGAAGACACAAAATTAGAAGACACATAATAATGCGTAGGGCAGGGGTCGGCAAACTTTTTGACATGAAGTGCCATTTTTTTATTTTCATGGTCAATGGTTTATCTAATTTAATAATTTATTTTTCATTACAAATGATATTATCAGCATAACAGTTTGAGTGAGAATTTTGTGCAAAACCCGATGATTATGATATAATCATGATCCTGCTTGTGAATTTTCACAGTGCATCTTAAGTGCAAATGGAAAAAAAAAAAAAAAACAGTCCTTTTGTACAAAATGAGTTAACATAGTTAATGTCACAAATTTGCTTATTTGATTACTGATCACGAAATTGTGTTGAATCTTAAATACTTCTTATATTATGTCATTGTAATCATGTAATCACTAGTACGCAAGCAAGGCTATTTTATTTATAAAAAAGTTTTTCGCACCTGCATTCCAATCTACATCTTGATGTAGCCTAATCCTTCCTCATGATCACGCAGCATGTTTTCATCAGCTGAATGGGAGCTGATGAAATTCACACCCCCTAATTCACACCCTGGTTTTAAACTATCCAAGTTAAAAAGAAAAACAAATACCTTTTTGACAAAGCAAATTCTAAAAGCTTGTTTAATGAGGAATCCATTAGCATCCAAAGTAATAATATATTAGTGTAAAGGCTGAATTGACTGATTTTCATAGAGTCTTGTGTGAACCTTCATACAGTGTCATCTAGCAACCACTTACATTTTTAATTACAATTTATCTCAGTTAATTGGCTTATTTAATATTCAGTGGAACAACACAAGAGTCCCATACGATTTGTTCCAGTTTTAATTGAACATATCTCAGCTCATAATCAGGCTGAGAGATATGCATCTTTTTAATCACGCTTGTCCACTTAAAGGCACCTTTAAACTCTCACCCAAATCTCTTCCATGGAAGAGAGATAACAAGCTTCAGTGGCACAGAACCATTATAAATAAAGCTTAAAAATGATAACTATAGAGGGGATCAGAAGGAGAGAACTAGAGGGGCAAATTTTTGTGTGTGGTATTTAATGTCTTGGTTACTGTTGTAACCTCCATTCCCTGATGGAGGGAACGAAATGTTGTGTCGATGTAGTGACACTAGGGGCTGAACTTGGGAGCCCCAAACACCTCTGATATTTGAGAAAAGGCCAATGAGAATTGGTGAGTGGAATGTGTATGCCACTCCCCCGGACATACGGGTATAAAAGGAGATGGCTTGCAACCACTCATTCAGGTTTGTGCTGAGGAGCAGAGACCAAGTCCCGGCCATTTCAGCGGGTAGTTCAGTGTTGTGGCAGGAGGGATACAACTTCTAATTCCCTCCACTGGTTACGGCACTCGGGTTGATGCATATGAGACCGCTTCAGCAATGGCTTCAGACTTGAGTCCTGAGATGGGCATGGTGCAGTGGTATGCATCGCGTGGCTATCACGCTGATCTGTCGCCGCACGTAACGGAGTTTACAACAGTAACCAAGGCGTTCCCTATCTGTCACTCACTCGACGTTGTGTCGATGTAGTGACACTAGGGGTTCCTATTCAAAACGCCACAACCAGCTGAACTGTGTTACGTGGATCTGCGGTGCAGGCAGGCTGCCACGTGTCTAGTAACAAGTGCATACAGCCCCATCGTAACCTTCCCGACACCCCACATAAGTTGCACCCCCCCCTCGTACCCAAGGGGGGGGACAAGACGTACTTACAATGGGAAGAGGCCGCACCAGCTGTTTTGACCTTTTCTGAAAAATTCAGTTAGCTGGGACCAAGAAGCATTTGCGCCGGGGAAGATGTTCTTTTTCACCCATAGAGAAAAGACACCACGGAGACCACATCCTGCCCGAAGGGGAGGTTAACATGTGGAGAATACATCACGTGGACTTGCCAACCGGGAAGTACCACATATGTAAAGGAGTTCCTGCGGTAGGTCCTACCTGGAAGGGAAGAGCTCTACAAGTGCAGCAATTGGTGACAGAGCAGAACTCTGCCCAAGGGAAGACACAGGTTTACCATCAGGGAAACTGTACCGTGGAAAATACCTCATATAGGGTTACTGACAGGGAACCACCACATATGGAGCACCTATCCCAAGTACAAGGGCTGACCTGACAGGGCATACTTCATGAGTACTGGGCCTGGCATCAAATTCCTCCGCCGAATTTGCCTGCCACAGGGTGTCCGCATACTTAACTGTTCGTACCTGCTAACACACGGGACGAAACCGGCTCAACCCGAAGACTGTAAAATCCCGCAAAGGTATTGGGTGTCACCCAGTCCGCTACTCTACAGATGTCTGCTAGAGAGGCACCGTTCGCCAGAGCCCAGGTGGGTGCCACACTCCCAGTGGAGTGTGCTCGTACTCCCAGGGGTACGACATGCCCTGGCCTGGTATGCCAAAGCAATGGCATCCACAATCTAGTAGGCAATCATCTGTTTGGAGACAGCCTTCTCCTTCCGCTGTCCCCCAAAACAGACAAAGAGCTGCTCAGAGTGTCTAAATCTCTCTGTGCGGTCCAAGTAAATACGCAAAGTGCGTACTGGACACAGCAATGACAAGGCTGGGTCTGCCTCTTCCCGGGGCAGTGCTTGCAAGTTCACCACTTGATCCTTAAAAGGGGTAGTGGGAACTTTGGACACATAACCCGGCTGGGGTCTCAGGATCACGTGAGAGTATGCCGGACCAAACTCTAGGCATGTATCACTGACAGAGAATGCCTGCAGGTCCCCAACCCTCTTGATGGAAGTGAGCGCAGTCAGGAGGCCGACTTCAATGAGAGGACTTCTAGCTTGACTGACTACAGGGGCTCAGATGTGGCTCTCTGTAGGCCCAGCAAGACTACAGAGAGGTCCCATGAGGGAATGAGGCATGGCCTAGGATGATTCAACCTCCTGGCACCTCTAAGGATCCTGATGACCAAGTCGTGCTTCCCCACGGACTTACCGTCTACATACCTGTTCATATGCACTTTCAAGGTGGAGGGGGACAGCCGCCCCTCCAACCTCTCCTGCAGGAAGGAAAGCACCTACATGACTGCACACCTCTGTGGGTCTTCACCTCAGAGAGAACACCAATTCAGGAACAGACACCACTTCAAGGCATATAGCTGCCTTGTAGAGGAAGCTCTGGCCTGAGTGATAGTGTCTACTACTTAGGTCTCCGCGTCTCATCCAGGGGCCAGACATAGAGGTTCCAGAGGTCTGGGCGCGGGTGCCAAATCGTGCCCTGTCCATGAGAAAGGAGGTCCTTCCTCAGGGGAATTTGCCAGGGAGGGACTGTCACGAGGAGCGTGAGCTCCGAGAACCAAGTCTGGGTGGGCCAGTACAGTGCCACCAACATGACTTGTTCTTCGTCCTCCCTGACTTTGCACTGACTTTGTGCAAGCAGGTTCACTGGGGGAAACGCATGTTTGCACAGGCCCAGGTGCCAGCACATCTGTGCCAAGTAGTCTCAGCCAGGAAGTACCATAGCGGGCAGTGGGGGGATTCCTGGGAAGCAAAAAGGTCTACCTGCGCTTCGCGAATCGACTCCAAATCAGCTGAACCACCTGGGGGTGGAGCCTCCACTCTCCTCTGAGCATCATGTCATGACAGCGCGTCTGCCATGTGATTGGGTTCACTTGGGATATGAGAGGCCTGCAACGACTTCAGTCCTTGCTGACTCCAAAGGAGGACATGGCGGGCGAGTTGCAATGAGCATAAACTGCCTTGGCGATTTATATATGCTACTGTCGCCGTGTTGTCCGTCTGGAATAACACGTGCTTGCCCTGGCTCAACGGCCGAAACCTCCGCAAAGCCAGCAATACCGCTAGCAACTCGAGGCAGTTGATATGCCAATGAAGTTGAGGTCCTGTCCCGGAGCTCAAGGCTGCATGCCTATTGCAAGCAGCGCACCAGCCTGACCTGGATGCATCTGTTGTGACAACGACATGCCTGGATGCTTGTTCTAGGGGAACCCCTACCCATGGAAGTGCAAGGTCCGTCCAAGGGCTGAACGTGCGGCGACAGATCAGTGTGATAGCCACGCGATGCGTACCACTGCGCCATGCCCATCTCGGGACTCGAGTCTGAAGCCAGTGCTGAAGCGGTCTCATATGCATCAACCGAGTGCAGTAACTGCCGCTGAGGACACCATATGACCCAGGAGCCTCTGAAATTGTTTCAGTGGGACCACTGTTCTTCCCCTGAATGACTTCAGGCAATTCAGCACTGACTGAGCATGCTGGCTCATAAGGCACGCTGTCATAGTGACTGAATCCAACCCCGTCCCAGGAAAAGAGATGCTCTGCACCGAGGCGAGCTTGATCTTTTCCCAGTTGACCCGAAACCCAAATGGCTGAGATGCCTGAGCACCAGGTCCCTGTGCGCACACCATAAATCTCGAGAGTGAGCTAGAATCAGCCAATCATCAAGATAATTGAGGTTGCGGATGCCCAATTCCCTTAGCGGGGAAAGGGCTGCCTCTACAACTTTCAAAAAGACGCAAGGTGACAGGCCAAAGGGGAGAACCTTGTACTGATATTCCTGACTCCCAAGGCAAAATCAAGACATGAAAGTATGCGTCCTTTAGGTCTGCTGCCGCGAACCAATCTTGACGCTGGATGCATAACAGAATGCGCTTCTGCGTCAGCATTTAGAACAGGAGCTTGTGCAGGTCCTGATTCAAAGCTTGCAGGTCTAAGATTCGCAGCAACCTACTGCCTTTCTTTGGTACGATGGAGTAGGGGCTGTAGAACCCCTTCTTCATCTCGGCTGGAGGGACAGGCTCTATCGCGTCCTTCTCTAGAAGAACTGCGATTTCCACACGCAGAACAGTGGCATCCTTGCCTACTAGTGAGGCAGAACGGATGCCACTAAACCTGGGCGGGCACCTGGCAAACTGAATTACATAGCCAAGTCGGATTGTCCTGAGCCAGCACGATGGGTTGGAGAGGGCTAGCCACACCTCCAGATTCCATGCAATGGAATCAAGGGGACAATCACCTTGGACATACCTGTGGATGGGGCATCACGGCAGGGCGGAACAGGAACTGCCACGTCGAGAGGTCTCGCGTCCCAAACTCGTGGCTGTGCTGAGAGAAATGTTAGAGCACTTACCTCACTCCGTGTACCCACCATAGGACCAGACTGCGATGGGAGAGTTGGCTGGGCATCCTTGTGGCACGTCACATACACCTGCTCGTGGGTATTTGTGTGTGTCGCAGCTGGGTGTGCGAAGGCGGGGGACTCGCGTCCGCAGAACCCCTGCTGCGAACGTTTGGTGTACGGCTGTTGTGACAATCTCCTCACCTCTGGGTCACCCATCTCAGGGACACTTCGAAGCCCTCCTGGGGTTCTTGGTGCCAGACCGAGGGATGGGGGCATCAACTTCCTGTGGGAGGCTCTATGCTGAGGCCGAGCCGTCGGGGTATGGTGGCTGCCACAGGTAGACGCCCTCGGCGACGAGCAGACGGGGGCCTGTAGTTGGAGGAGGATGCTGGATCACCTCCGTCTGCTTCTTGACTGCTGAGAACTGCTGGGAAAAGTCCTCGGCAGTGTCGCCGAACAGGCCACCTTGAGAGATAGGGGCCTTGTCGGCATCGCTTATCTCTTTAAAGTTGGGCCACCGGTGGTGCTCCTGGACCACTATAGTGGACACCACCTACCCGAGAGCCCGCGCCGTGACTTTCATCACCCACAGGGCGAAGTCGGTCACCGAGCACAGCTCCTGCATCAATCCCAGGTCAGGACTACCCTCGTGCATCTCTTTCAGAGCCTTGGCCTGGTGGGCCTGCAGGATGGCCATGGCATGCAAGGCGGAGACAGCATGTACACCTTGGCTGTCAAGGGCGAAGTGAACTTACAGGCCCTGGACAGGAGCCTAGGACGATACCGCCAGGTGGCGGTGTTTTGCGGGCACAGGTGCACCGCAATCGCCTGCTCCACCCGAAGAACCTCCGTGTACTCCCTGGCCACCCCGCCATTGAGAGTAATGAGAGCAGAAGAACCCAAGACACGGGACTGGGCAGTAAAAGGTGCCCACCTTGCACCTCCGGGAAGAAAGGAACTGGGGCAGAGCGGCACTCTGAGCCCAGGAACCAATTGTCCAGCCGCGAATGCTCAGGGCGGGGTGGAGGGTTCCACTCCAGCCTGATGCCCACGGCGGCCCAGGCAAGCATGGCCATCAGCGCCGTGTTGACTTCTGACTGGGTGCGCTCTCCGATGCTATGATCGATACCTCATCCTCATCGCAAGCCCCGAATGAGACATTAAGCCCACTCTAAGGTGAGCCGCCTGACTCATCCGTGAACTCGACCGTGGAAACGAGTATGCTGGGGAAAGGTACGTGCTCCCATTAATGCCCCCAAATTGCCACCAGCACTAACCGCCTTGGCCTTGTGCATGTAAGCAGAAGGACCAGGATGGGGAGCGACTGGAATGGCTTTCTCTCTATGAAAGAAAGTTCTCTCACAGTGAGAACATGAGCCACCCACGAACGCTGTCTCAGTGTGTCTACGGCCGCTACACATGAGACAGCGATCGTGGCCGTCAGAGGATGAAAGACACCGACCACAACCAGGAACTGCAGATGGAAAGGCATCTTTAAAAAGACGCTCTCCATCAGTGCTTACTCTTTTAGAGAAAATACACTCTTTTATTTCACACAAGTGTGGCTGCTGAAGCGCCCAGGGGCGTTCTCTGCACTTTTCTGTGTGAGAAAGGGAGAACCCGCTGTAAAGCACCGTATATCCAACAGCCATTTTTATACTTTTATTTTCAGAGGTGAATGGAACACTAGTGGATTTCTCTACACTGCTCGACTCCGAAGAACAAATCTGAATGAGTGGCATGAGTGGCATGCAAATTCCAATTCTCATTGGCCTTTTCTCAAATATCAGAGGTGTTTGGGGCTCCCAAGTTCGACTCCTAGTGTCACTACATCGACACAACTTCGAGTGAGTGACAGATAGGGAACCAGGGACAATTAGTGTGAAACTAGAGCTGCACAATATGTGTTTAAATTAAGTCATTATCATTCCATTTCAGCCTCCATGCCTCCTTACTTTTTTAAGATTCACAAAAATCTGCGTAATTAACATTGCTCCGTAATGTCCCATGGTAAACTGAATTTCATTTAAAAGTGATGTTTGTGTGCATTTCTATTGATTATGGCAGCAGTAATCCATCAACTGATCAGAAGATAGCTATAACCGGGCATTCATCTAGAAACCCTAGTAGTCAAGCACACTTTCAGAATTTCAAAGAGCCAAAACAAGCATCGGGATCTCAGTGGTGAAGCTGTACAGTCACTGCAGAGTGCTTTACCAGGCCACTGAGGTCTGTAAATCTGCTTTGAAACACTGTGTATTGTAAAGTGCACTATACAAATAAAAATGACTTGAATTGATTGTAGTCTGCTGCATCCTCCACAACCTAGCACTCATTCAGCCTACAAGATCAGAATTTGTGCCGCTGATTTTGTAGGCACGTTTGCAAGATTGCTTGATTTGCATAATTCCTTTAGTGAATCGGACACTAAATCAATGCAGCCATAGCATACAAAAAAATGGGCAGGACCAACCATGTCTCTCCAATGTGTTGCAAATGTGTCTAGGAGCAGAAATGAGCATGGTAATATTACCTGTCCTTCTGTCACCACTTTGATTCAATTTGATTTCATGCTCAAGATGAAACACTCTCAGGACTATTTGAACCAAGGCCAATATTAATTTAGATGGGAAATGTGATAGGAAGAGAGGAGAGCTGGGAGCGTGATTAATTCTGGTACCCCACTCACACATGTATTTCATTACCAAGGTGAGAAAGGCCACCACAGCTTATTGCAAAAACAGGAAGCAATCAGTTTAGCTTAGATACACAAAATGTGACCTAAAGTAAATGATGATGATAATAATAATAATAATAATAATAATAATAAATAAAAATAAATCAATCAATAAAGAGAGAGGGAGTGAAAGGGAAAGAGTTACAAAATGTATGTTGGATAGCAAAAAGGGGAAAATGCATCTTAGAATGCAACAACAATGTGCACTTTGATAATTTTATAAACAATTTAAATGTCCATATTATTTGCAATTTAAAGGGATGGATCACCCCCAAAAAATGACAATTCTGTCATAATTGTAGATATTATTTGCACCCATATTTAAAAATTAACATTCAGTATATGAGCATCACTACAGTGTGTTTATTGTATTTATTTATAGACACGCTACATTTAACCCCTACCCCTAATCTTAACCTTAACTTTGAAAAAAATAACCTCGGTTTCACTTCAGTAACCATAGTTTCACCATGGTATTTTGTTGTAAATTTACAGTAACCACAAAATTAAAACATGGTTACACCAATATTATTATAGTAATACAGTGATGCAATCTACACAAATCAACGGCGAGACGCAGGAACGAGTGCAATCGACAGACCCCGCCTCTGGATCAAACCCTTCTCTGTTGTCCCCAAGATTCACCGTGACCAAATCACTGCGATGAAATCAACATTATATTAATTTTCATCTAATATGTTAAGTAGTATTAAAGCAAATATTAAGAGTGAAAACAGGAAATCGGATGGGGAAAAGAGTGGGACAAAAGGCGAAATCGAACCGGGGTCACTAGGACAACACTACACATTCACACCATCTTTACACCCCACACCACAGCAGCAACATCTATTGTTTAGTTTATTGTATATTTCTGTGGATTCACCAGACTATTGGGGTGTAAATAGCTGCACTGTGTAGAGGTTGGGGGACTATTGGGGTGCAAATAGTCAGTCCGAAAAAGAAAATCATAATCTTTGACCCTCATGTTGTTCCAAACATGTTTGACTTTCTTTCTTCCATGGAGCCAAATAGGAGATGTAAAGGCACAGTCACATTTACCTTTGCGCTGTGAAATTGAGCACATGTGAAAGCCAGAAAAGCAGGCTCTTTTTAATGCTGCACTTTATACTCTGGGAGAGCGAAGTTGAAACTGTATTTACATTGGTTCGTTATCTTGGCAACTCCTTAAAAAACATCTTTACATTAAGGTAATTATTCAAAGGTTACTAATGTTGAATATATCTTATTAAGCATTTATAACATGTGAGGTAAAATGGCTCACTATTTGGCAGATTTTATATGAATGTCACCTTTTTATGCATGTTGAAATAAATGCATATCAATGATTTATAATGCATTTGTAAATTAATTATAAGTCATTAAACAACCCTCTTTATAAACCCTTAACAAAGGGAACATTAATGTAAAGTTTTACCAATTTTTTTTACTTCTGTGTAAAATTGATGGTGCTGTGTAGTGTCGCCACTTGTGTCTGATGTGAAATCAGGTTCCTACAAAAAAAAAAAGAAAAAAAAAAAAAAACAGTTAACAATCACTGATTTAGGCAAATTTACAGATGACAAACCAGGCTGCAATTGCAAACATTGGAATATTCCTGTAAAAACATTTCTGTTTATTTTTACAAAGTAAGGGATGAGTTGAAGTTATTGCCAATAACATGCCACAAATGCTGTCTGCAGGCATTCAGTTGTAAATAACCTGGAATACTCCAAATGCATCCTTATATGTGTGCATTTGGAAGAGTAAGAGTGAGAATGTTTTAACATGCACAGAATGAAATCAATGTATTCATAAACCATAACAATGCTCCTTTTTCAAGAGGCAAGAAAAAGCAGAATGTGGGAAAAGCAGAAAGTCGTTGTAAAGAGCACATCCTGTGGATTAGAGGACATTAGGGACACAGAGAGGGGAATTAGTCTAAGAGTTTAAAATTAAACCTCCAGTGAGCAGAGTACTCTTAACTGAAATTTTATGAAAGACTTGTTTAGTCAATGCACAGAAAGCAATATTTGTCCACAGCCATTTAAGCACTGGCAGAATTCCAAACGAGCTGAATGTTTAATATATTTTGCTAATGGCAGGTTGAAGAATACTAATGTTGAATTGCACACATGTATGGCAAATATAGCTGGTGAGGATATGGAAGGCTTTTTTTTTTTTTTTTCACCATTCTGCAGCATTCCATAATTAATTATATATTCCTTTATTTTGCCTATATTTGATTGATTCTAAAACAGATCATTAAAAATGCAATTTGCATTTGCAATTCCCCTCATTAAGCCCATTTTTCTGTAGGCTGAAATTGAGGCCGAAAAATTAGACGCTCTTTTGCAGCGACTCACTGCTTGCTGCAATCACACTCGCCATTAATGGAACTCTAAAGTACAGCCATTGCAACCGCAGCAGAATTAGTTAATGCATTAAGTGTTTACTTCCATTTCATGAGGCTTTAGTCTCCCAAGAAGCCTCACATGCAGACAAACTGCTCTGTTAACATGATTGATTTGTTAATTGTTGCTAATATCCTCCTCTGGAAAGGCGTTTCAAACGTTTCTTCCTCAACCGTTTAATTAGTTGCACTGAAGTTTTTGCAATAAAGCAGGATTAGCCGAAAAGCCTAAAATGTATCGATTGTAGATGCTCCAGCAACATTTAATGAGACCCGTGTTCATTTTGGTAATTCCCATTTTGAATATCTGTGAATTGCTGCTGCCATTTAATTATTGTTGAGTCACAAAATATCCCCTTAACATCGGCAAAATGGTGGAAAACTGGCTTGCAAAGGCAAGAATGTAATCCTCACTCCCATTTAATGGCTTAGTAACAGCTTTTAAATTTGCATCGAACAGTAATTAGGCCCTTTTATTTTAAATGGAAGGTTTTTCCTAAAGATAATTATTTTTATTTTTTTTACACAAGGATCGAATTCTATTTATGGTGCTAAAGATGACTAAATATGTTAGTTTTTATTCATTTTGTAAGATTGTTTATGAGAAAAAAAGTTTTCCATGCTCTTCAAAAAATATATATTTGGAGATACGGGCCTTTCATCAGACAGCGATGTCAACATATGTCAACATTTTTAACACATTTACGGGTTAACAAATTACATTATTAGAAGTTTATAGTATGGATCTACAGTATGTTTTCAAGTGGATGAATATTAAGATGGAGCTCTGCCCTACCTGCCCATATGGACGATCTGCACCTCAATATGACTGCAGTTAAGCTACTCTGCCTTTAATATAGTCAGTAAAGTGTTACCTGGTACTATTTTACTCATCTGAATTTTGTTTGATTCAAACTAGACTTGACTGTCACCCATATTGAATTATAAGGGATATCAAAATACAGAGGAAATCTATATAAATTAAATATATATTGGACATTAACATGAGCTATATTTTCTTTGCAGTTCAATCCCAGACACTTTATCTTGAAATGCAGAAATTATTAGTCAACTTGCAATACAGTTATTAAAAAAGCCCCCACCTGAGATGTGTGTCTCTTGCTTGAGTGCATAAATGGATCACCCCTTTGAACAAAGAGTCCACAACTTTAACAATTAGCCTACAATGAACCCCAAATGTGTATTGTTAATAATAATAATTATAATAACAAAATAAATAAAGATAAGAAAACATATTATACAATTATAAAGTTACAACTGTGAGGTGATATTAATATAAAAGTAAATATTTAAAATATACTTGAATTAAAACTAAAAGTGTCCATTAACTTTTATCTCAGCCTCAGACAGGGGCGGACTGGCCATTGGGAGCACCAGGCATTTTCCCAGTGGGCAGCTGGGTAATTTGAGCCTGAACGCTGCTGCAAAAGAATAAAAAAAATTATGATAGTATTTATCAGGGCCGGCCCGTCCTACCTGCGATATAGGTGGCTTCCATGAGCTCCAACATTCCCACGTGGACCCCATTACAGACCAAAAATATTATAAACTTTGAAAGGTTAAGAGAACATAATGACTTTTATTTTGAAATTATTTAGACATTTAAGCGCATTTCTGTATGTGCACATTTATTCCGGAACCCATGTGGAGTTATTTGACATACAGATCACAATAATGGTGAACACCAAAAATACACATTAAATATAAGGTGAGCTCTGAATAATCACAAAATGACAAATAACTGCAAGTTACAACAACTGCAATACCAGCAGCGTAAATAAAATCGGCAAACAGGAAAGCTATGAGCAGTAGTGTAGAGCGGGGCATAAACTAACGCAGGGCTAGTTGTAACATACGTTGCTTAAATGTTTCCACACACACTGGTAAGACAAAACTTCATTTGTTTACTTGTTGCCATATCAACACTGTGTAGAGAAAAAAATTCGGCAAAATAATAATAAAAAAAAAAAAAAAAAAAAAAAAGAAAAGAAAACAATTAGCATCTAACATAGTCTTTTCATTTTTAGCTTGCCAGCAGAAGTGACGAGCCAGGTTTAAATCCCAGTTGCGCCGATGGGGCACACTGCGTTACAATGTGCCCCAATTACAACAAACTATATTTAACTTTCATGCAGTCAGATATGTAATTCACATAATTTGTTTGTGTGTGTGTGTGTGTGTGTGTGTGTGTGTGTGTGTGTGTGTCTGTGTGATCAATCCATGCATTATTTCGGCCAACGCTGTGGCTTTATTGTGTATTTATTGTCAAGTGTCAAATTTATTGCTATAATATGCATGCCAAAGTTAATAAATGGCTTTGATTGACATAATATTTTAGTTTATCTTCAATTTATTTTAATTAGATCAGATACAGTTGTTAGTGAGGGATTTTAAGCTGTCATAATGGCAGAGGTGTGGACTCAAGTCATGTCACTTGAACTTGACTCGGCTCGAGTCACAAATTTGATGACTTGTGGTTTGACTCGACAGAATCAAAAAAGACTTGCGACTCGACTTTGACAGCAATGACTTGCAACTTGATGTAGACTTGAGCCCACTGACTTGGAAAGACTTATACTTTCTAAAACCAAAGATAAGAGTTATACATTTAAAAAATGAGCAGTAAATCAACGATTAATTTCCCAAATAAACGATTCATTTGATTTTCAAATCTGCATTACAACACTCCATATTCAGCCAATCAGACAACCAACCAGTCAGCTTCCATGAAAGCTGGACCAAGTTTGAAGACCACAGCGCATATTCAAGGATTAGGACACAGAAAAATGATACCAAATTTGATGATATCATTTGGCTATAAAGAATACAGCGTAAAGGCAACAAAAGGATTGCAACATGTAGAACCTGTGGTTCCAAAATTACAGACTCCTGATCGACAACGTCCAATATTGTGAGGCATTTGAAAACCCACAGACAGAGGTAAGTTGGTAACTAATATATGTCAGCTATGGTTCAGTAGCATACATGTCTATGGCAGCACATGGCAGATTTACAGACTAACAAAGTCTGCATATCGAACCGCAAACTATTTTTACTGCGGTCAGTAGCATGTAGCATTTAAAGTGTTATTGCAATTGGTGTAATGGTCAAAATCTACCCATTTCGACCGTTTTTATTATTACGCCATTGTATGACCTCGATAAAGGAACGCCATTTATTGTGACCACACACGTTGGTGCCTTTTTGAGCATCATTGTTTAGAACGTGCATGTAAACACACTCATTCTTTTGTGGACACGCTGGTCCTCTGTCACGCGTTTGGCTATGTTTATTTGATAATATTGGTTATGGTTCTAAAAATCACAAAACCGATCCTTTACTCTGTTCGCAGCCCGTTACAGTATATCACTCATATATGTAACTTAAATGTCTGCAATTAGCCACTGCCTGGTAATATTTCAGATTTCACTCACCAGTTCAGCACGTTCAGCATCCTTTAACTGCGTGTTTAGAGTAAAAGTTTGGTTTGCCTTAATGTGTGTCCAAAGATAAGATCCATGTGTCATCTTTATTACCCTCTTTGGTCTTTACAGGTAGATGTCGATAAGAAAAACCCAGTAACAAACATAAACATTTCAAACCGGACATAGCACAGATATTGTAAACAAGCCATTCGACCACATTCATGTCAAAGTTCCTGTTCTTAAAGAGACAGGACAGTACCGTGTTTTAGGACGTGTTCTACATGTTCATGTAAATACTTTGTGGAAAATGGACATAACTGAATGTGTTCTACATGTTCATTGAAATAGGATAAGTTAGGCATGTGAACTATAGACATATACACACACACACATGCAATTTCTTGAAATCATATTTATTGACAGAATACATGGAATTTGCAGATTTTTGAAAGCTAAAATATGACCAAATTAATGGAAAAATTATTTTAAAAAAGACAAGCTGAGAGAGAATTTCTTTCATATGTAAGCAAAATGGACATAATAGAATGTGATGAGGAGGAGGGCATGGCCAGGCCGTGAGGGTGCATGGCCGGTGCCGAATCAGATGATCAGTGGGAGAGCAAGATAAAGGGGTGCCAGAGATGCCAGTTTGAGAGAGAGAGAGAGATGCACACAGCCGCGCCGTTTGTTTTATGTTGTTTTAAGTTGAGTTTTACATTAAACATTATGTTGACTTTTCAGCCAGTTCCAACCGCCTCCTTGTCCGTCCTTTACCTGTTACAGTGGTGCCGAAACCCGGGAGGGAGGAGGGAGGAGGGATGCGTTGTTGTGGAGTCCTTGCCACTGCCAGAGGAGCAGCCATGACCGTCTGCCTGAGGACGGAGGGGGTCGCTGCTGGCCGCCAACAGCTGGAGGAACCGCTGCTGTCTGCCGAGAAGGGGAGGAGTGGTTTCATCCGTCAGGGGTTGGTGGACTCGCTGCCGTCTGATGGGGGAGAAGCGAGCTGTCGTCCGCCAGAGGGCGGAGGAGTGGTAGAGAACTGGGCGACAGCATGTCCAGCATGAACCAGCGAACAAGTTTTTCTCTCTTCTCTCTCTCTGTGTCTCCCACTCACCCTTTCCCTCTCCCAATGCCTCCCCTCGTCTCTCCCCCAGGTTCCCAGGATGGGGTGTGGACCACAGGCTGACGAAATGGCCGGAAGTGCAGTGTATACAGTGAAATTCTTTTTTTCGCTTTTCAGAGCGCAGGGTCAGCCATGATACGGTGCCCCTGGAGCAGAAAGGGTCAAGGGCCTTGCTCAAGGGCCCAACAGTGGCATCTGGGTGGTGCTGGGACCCAGAGCCTTAACCGCTGAGCCACCACTGCCCCAGTGGGTCAGTCCGGTGGCGCCCCAGCCTGGAGCGAGTGGGGGAGGAGTGTGACGAGGACGGCGCTGAATCAGATGATCAAGGGGGGATGGAGACACCAGTTCGAGGGAGAGCGAGAGATGCATGCGGCCACGCTGCATGTGTCTATGTTTGTTTTAAGTTGAGTTTTACATTAAACTTTATGTTGACTGTTCAGCCGGTTCCTGCCTCCTCCTCGCCCGTCCTTTACCTGTTACACTGAAATATACCAAAATGAATTGAAATAAAATTGAAAGCATGTGAATCTTAAGCAAGTGATATATATATATATATATATATATATATATATATATATATATATATATATATATATATATAATCAGTGTGTGTGTGTGTGTGTGTATATATATATATATGTATATGTGTAATATATATATACAATATTAGTATGCATGTTGAATTATAACATTTGTATCGTGATACCATGTAATTAAATTTACATTCTAGTAATGATTGTAGAATGATTGTAAATGTATTTTGACTGGGTTCTGCATGTTGCACGGAAAAGACTGATTTTTAAAGATGCAGAACCGTGCTGGTCATGCAAGTAGTCTGCACGGCTTCATTGGTTAAAGGGATAGCTATGCTTTGTGATAATGACTGGCTATTGGTACATTATCCCACTTATTACACAGCTACTTGCCAAATAGATAAATATATGGACATGATAAGTAGATTAGAGTTTAAAATAGAGCCATGTAAAAATGTTTATTATACTACTTCTAAAATTATTTTAAACTCTTGTCCAAATTTATTTGATATGTATTTATTTAGAATATTGTCATTCATAGAAATTGAATTAATCTCTGCTTTGTTTTATCTTTACCATGCACAGGTTTGAAGAATACCAGATTAACAAAAGCATCCCAAATGATCCACAGCAACCTTCAGTCTCACAATTCATAGAAACCCATGTTGGGCAGTACAATGCCAGTCATCCACAACAGAAAGTTATAACCAATTCAGTCGTGTCTGACAATGACCATGTATTGATTGCAACCTACTCTCAGTGGCTGACCAGAAGTACACCCCAGTGTGTCGCAGAACAGTGGCCTCAAAAGTAGAAAACCTGGTCCGACAGAAAAATGAGGGGGTATCTTGGAGTAACTGTACACTTCATTGTGGCAACTGATGAGAATATTAAGCTTAATTCTAATTTACTGGTCTGCAACCATTTCAAAGGCCCACACACTGGTGAAAGAATCAGTGAGCAATTTGAGGCCATCTGTGATGATTTTAACATTAAAGATAAATTAGACTATATTATTAGTGATAATGCCGCCAACATGAAGAAAGCCTTCACTGTGTGCTTCCCCACTGAACAAGAACAAGACACCAACTTGATGATCCACAGCTTTGGAATCATCTAATCCAAGAGGAGAAGCAATCCCTGGATGCTGCTATGGTAAGAAAATGCCGTCTTCAGTGTTTCACCCACACTCTTCAACTGGTGGTGGGGGATGGCTTGAAAGAAACAAATATGATGTCGCATTCTCTCTCAAAATTATCAAAAATCAGCTCATTGCTTCACACAAGCACAACATTCAAATAAGTTTTTCAGTCTGAATTTGGTGAAAGGAGCATTCCAGCTGTTGTTAACACAAGATGGAACTCAATACTGAGACAGACATGGGCAGTAATTGAATGTGATCATCCAAAGGTCAGTTCTGGAAAAGTCTGGACATAAGGAGCTGTTGTTCACAACAAGGGAGTGGAATCAGTTGAAGGAGTTGGTGGACATCCTGAAGCCATTTGCAGAGGCAACATATTTGACCCAGGGAGAGAGGATGGTTACCATCAACTCTGTTGTTCCCTCTGTTCTTGCTCTGAATCACCACTTGGAGAAGCTGAAGTCTCAGTTCTGTTTCCTAAGCAACCTGGTCAGAGGTCTGCAGGCATCCCTGACCAAAAGATTTCTTGGAATCTTCGTCAATGTGAAAATGGCAAGCACAGAATATGGGACTACTGTGCCTTTTTCAGACCCAGTATACCTCAAAGCAGCTGTCTTGGATCCAACTTTTTCTTTGCAGTGGGTGGTGAACCATGTGCTTGTCAACCCTGAAGTCAAGGAAGTGGTTACACAATGAGTGAAGTGTAAATAAATATTATCATGATTAATTTCTTTTTTTTCTTTTTTCTTTTTTTGCCATGGCACATATTAAATGATTGAAACAGTAATATATTTTTAGTTTAACTTACTGCATCATTAGCAACATTTTAATAGTAATAGTTGCCTATTGCGGTGTTCATCCTTTGCCAGAGTTGATCTTGTAAGATGCTGTTGAGGATGTAAGGGCTGCTTCATGGATTGAGCATGAAGAGCAAGATGGTCAGCAGCCTGAACAGGAGGAGGGACTGTTTGCAGCATATCGTAAGAGACCAAGGAAGTCCACTGGGACCACACCAGCACAAGATCTAAGCCAATTTGATCTTTTGCAAGTGCAATGCATCATAGGTCCCAAAGAGAAGAACAGTTACCCTCACTAACTCAAATATTCACTCCCTCACTCACATTTACTCTCTCTTTCTCTCCCTCTCTCAAGTCTAAAGTATGGTACGTAGCAGCAGCAGTTCTATATGACTGTCTTTCTTGGTTATTCTGTATCCATGTGTCCACCTTCTCTTGCACACACGCACACACACACACACACACACACACACACACAAACACACACACACTCAAACACACACACACACACATGCAAACACAGACACACAATTGTAAAGTGTGGTAACAGTTGTTTTGTTCTACAACTATATTTCCTCTCTCACATGTTTTTCTCCATCTATTTCCTTGAGGTACCAATAACATAATTGTTCTAGGGTTTAGATATAAAAACACTCACTGACACGTTCTCTCTCACACACATGCAAAGTGTGTAGCAGTTGTGTTATTTTTATAGAATGATTTTGTCTCTGTTACTAATAAAAAAAAAAAAAAAGTTTTAAGTTTTCCTTAAGTTTATGTCACACTTGTAACTTTCAAGCACATCCTAAGGAAGACAGATGATAGATGGGTGCGCTTAGTGAAAAAATAGTTTATACCTCATCTCAAATGATGTAAAATTGCAAAGTGATGAGCATATTTTAAAAGTCTTTCGTATAAAATTAGTATAAATTTACTATAGTAATTAATACTCTGACACTAATTTGGGCAAAGTGCACTAATGACTTGTTTAAGACTTGAAGCTAAAAGTTGAGGACTTGCAAATTGACTTGGGACTTGCCTGTGTTGACTTGGGACATGACTCGGGACTTAAATGCAGTGACTTGAGACTTACTTGTGACTTGGAAAACAATGACTTGGTCCCACCTCTGCATAATGGTCATGTTACAATGTGCCTCTTAGCTGTAACATTTCACTTTCCTTTTTTCTAGGGAGATGGCGAAAAAAGTATACGCTGTATTCATGAAACGTATTTGTACCAGACATGTGTAAAATTAATGTGAAAAAAGAAAAATACTTTGAACCCCAAGTGCATTTATACAAACTTAAGAAAGCCAAAAATATTAATTTGTGCATTGCTCTCCCCTACATAGTAATTTGCATAATTTATTCATACCGCAAAGAATTTCTGGGAGCTGAAGCATGGCTTCTTATCACAGTATTATTAGACACAGATCACACACCTTGCTGAATTATGCTCATGTCTGACAGAAATGCAGAAAATAAGTCATGGCAAGTATTACTTTGTGGCTATTTGAGTCTTTGAGGCTTACTTTGTTTAAAGGATGGAAAACAAAACACCTGTAAAACCATAGGGCTTTTCACTTTTTCTCAAGAATAATCTGGGGAAAAAAATCAAAACACTGTCGATATAAAGATGCAACAAACTCACACAGAGTGAAAATATGAGCAATTAATTTGCAAAGATCTGCACGTTAAGAGGTATGTTTATATTTTACATATATTTATATTTGTACATATTCTAGCCAACGTTCTATATTAGTAGATTGTTTTATTATAAACATTTACACAGTTATGTGGGTTATTGACATAAAATTGTAAGCATTGTCATCAGTGTCCTACGGTGTAACACACATTCTTCATCTAACTATTTTAAACAACATTTTCTGAGCTTGTATAGCTACAGTATATATAAATATATAATATATTAGTATTATACTTGTTGTTTCCACGACCTCATATTAACTAATACAATAGTTTATTTGCACTTCTAGAAAAAAGTTGAAAGGTGATTAAGATCTTTAAAAACTTGAAGAAATGCCTTGAAGAAACTTGAAGAAAAAGGTCACAGCACCAAAAATACACACTTTCCCTTGTTCATGTATATCTGCATGTTGGGGGAAAAAAAAAAAAGTTCTCCAACATGTTATTTGTCTGAGCTATAAAGTGCTTATTTTTAGTGCTTTCTCTAAAAAAAAATAAATCCACTCATCACATTCACAGTGGTTCTATAGATGTTATGACAATTTTTGCACCGGTGGGGCCCGTTGTCATGACTAGCACTAAACAGAATTTTCTTTTTTTTTTTTTTTTTTTTCCAACACAAAAATTTTAAATTGAGACTGCAAATGAAATCAATGAGGTGGTGTGTTGTGGTGTGGTGTGTTGCAGGCCAGGTTTGGTGGGCCACTCTGGGCCAGAAAGTCCAGGGTCACTTTTTAGTCCCAGTCTGCCCCTGGTCTCAGATACAATCAAAGATCAGTAGTTGCATGCTTTTTTTTAACACTATATGCACTTTAAAATGTAATTTAAAAAACACTCCTTTTTTGTCCCCACAGTTTCCCATATCTCACAAAAAGACTGGCATTTTGACCTTTCAGACTCTGTTGACACACAACTGCAATTGTATCACCACCCATAGTGATACAACACATGAAATACCTCTACTACCTGATAGATTTGTACACCAAGGAGATCTATAATACCTGGAGAAAGCTATAGAGTACATCAGCATTATAATTTTATTTAGTTTGACCTGGAATAATGCAACTTGAATTCTGCCATCTTTGCTCATGGGCACTCAGTTCTTGGGCTAATCACGTGAGCTGTAAATGCCATGTGATATGTCAATAGGCTTGTTTGAGATGCCAAATGCCTCACCTTGAACATAGATGAGAGTAGGTGGCTGCAGTCAGGGGAGGATTAAAGTAAGTGCTGTCGAGTCGGACAGTTCTCACTTCTCGTAGTGGATCAGCCACCCGTGAGATCAAAGGCAGATATTGCGTGATTCGTGTTCATGTGTTTTGTTGCTGATAAAGTGGATGTTATTTATAGTTTTTTGCTTTTAAATAAAATGAATATGATTAGCAAGTCACCCAATGTACCTGTTATTTAATTCCCTCCAAAAGCTGTGCCTTTTAATCCATTTTTAGTTTAATAAAGACACATATTTTAGATATTTTAGAAATCTAATAACAATCGCTTATCCCATACAGAGATCACACTATCAGAGTGAATATTCACAAATAGTTAATACACATAAAATCATGATATTAGCATTGTAGAAGATAACAAAATATCACAATGGTTTAAAACTCTGAGCATAAAGATGTGTCGTAAGCAAGTTGTTTCCCATCGTGCTTTTAGTTTGCACAGAAAACTGTCTGTTGCATCTGCCTCCAAAGACTGCGGCCACCTCGCTGTAGCAAGAATATTTTTGACATACGTCATTATGACATTACAGCAAGTCGGAGAGCTTTCTAACCGGCATGCACCTGCTGGTGATCACAAGTGACCAGTTCTGCACAGAACTTGCTCATCACAAACGAGCCTATTCTTGAGACACTGGAAAATGTCCCAAGCACTTCACTAGCGACTATCCTGAGCTGTGACATTATTATTATTATTATTATTATTATTATTATTATTAAATGGATTCATCAAAAATAAGTTCTAAAAAAAGTTGGATACTTGCAAAATATCTACTATGATATACTATGGCCTCTCTTTTTAATTCTTTCAACCGGTATTTATAAGACTTAGCACCAGGCAGTTATACACACAAACCTGTTTGTCCTTTTATCATAGTGATTATAGTAAAATGACAGGCCTGGATCTTAGAGTATTTACAGGATTACAGTAACTGGAATCAGAGAATAAATGTTTATTAACTTAATGTGGCCTTGTGCATAGCTTACTGCAGACACTATTTAATAAAATGTGTGTAGGCATGGAGATGTGTTTGTTACAAACAATACCCGCTTGACTCATTATTATGTTGTAAAAGAATAAACCAAATAAATAAATAAATAAAATAAAAATAAAGACATATTGTGTACATGCACCCCACAACCTCTCCCGGTGTTTTTATCTCACTCACTGTGATTTATTAGAAAGCGTTAAACCATTTGAGTAAAGAAAATCTCAGCGCCTGAACAGCCTCTCAGTGGGACTGCGAATGTGGGAGTTTCTAAAGATCTGATAGTGGCATATTTGCACATGTTATTTTAAGCTCTCGGAGATCAAGGATTCAGGGTAACTCAAGTCAACACCGATTTTCAATGGAAAAAGTCATACCAACATAATCTCTATTCCAGAAATATCTTAGTTCATCTCATCATTATTCTACAGTTTTTGCCATGCAGTCGTGTCAAGCCTATGGTTAAAGGGGTCATATCATGTGGAATCAGATGTCTTTTGATTTTTTTAGATAAAATAGTTGATTGTAATATAAATACATACAGTAACTTTCAGAGCTTAAAATGTTCTCCCCAGTCCAAAAAGAGCATTTATTGAAACTGAGCTGCAAAAACTGCTATTCTGAACATCCACAACTTTCTGAAATAAGATGTATATATTTGAATACGTTGCCATCCACATTTTCAACAACGCCTAACCATAATTCAGAAATGTGGCACGTCACAGTGATGTAATAAGAAGTATAATAGTATTATTTCTAAACATCTGTAGAAGGACAAAATATAAGAGTGGGGCAGTTCACCAAAACTAGTGCTGTTTCTAGCTATGTAAAAAATCATACTCTGTAGTCCTCTTTCATCCAAAGTGCCTGAGGCTCTGGATTTACAGAGTGCTGGAAGGGCAGGAATAGTTGCTTTCACATTTGGCTCAAGGGAGCTGGAATCCTGAATTATTTGAGAGCTTAGGTCCTTGCTGGATTGATGTTTTCCACTCTTTCAAAACTTGGCCTTCCAATGCTCTTAGTTTTTATACTGTTTTCACAGTATGAGACAAACCGCTCAGTAACATGCACGCTTCACAAGCAACATCTTGCATGGGAGCTGAAAGAATTTTGTCTTTATATTGAAGTATAAACAGGCGAATCATCAGAGCTCTGCTGATGCTTCTCAAGGCTGCCAGCTTTTTATCAGCAGGCCAAAACTCACTCTGAAATGTCTGATAAGCAACTTTAATAAGTTTGGGGTTGCATCCTGCCAGCTAGTTCTGCAGGACTTTTGGCTAGGAGCGAATTATAAGCCAAGTTACTGTCTCAGCTTAGTTATAATTTTGCTATTCTGACAAATTCAATACAATCATTGTCCCACCAGGCTATCAATTTTTGGCAAATTTCCTTGGAGGTGTTTTTTGGTTTCATATGAACTGCTACAGGTGAGATGGCTTATGCAATCCAAACAGCAGTATATAGTACAATATTGTGTTCAACAGTGCAGTGCAAACACCATCTCTATATTAATACATCCACTTTTTTATATATTGCTGCAGGGCAAAACAATACCTTTCACTGGACCAGAACAATTAAAATAGTAGCTTGGTTTGATGCTCAGGAACCCCTGAAAACAAGTGATTATATCGTCATGGTTACTGGTGTAACCTCCGTTCCCTGATGGAGGGAACGAGACGTTGGTGTCGATGTAGTGACACTAGGGGTCACTCTTGGGAGCCCGAGACACCTCTGGTCTTTGATAAAAGGCCAATGAAAATTGGCGAGTGGTATTTGCATGCCACTCCCCCGAACATACGGGTATAAAAGGAGCTGGTATGAAACCACTCATTCAGGTTTTACGCTGAGGAGCCGATATAAGGTCCAGCCATTTCAGCGGGTAGTTCAGCGTTGTGGCAGGAGGGACCAACGTCTCGTTCCCTCCATCAGGGAACGGAGGTTACACCAGTAACCATGACGTTCCCTATCTGTCACTCACTCGACGTTGGTGTCGATGTAGTGACACTAGGGGTCCCTATACAAAACGCCACAAGGCTGAACTGTGTTACATGAACTGGCGGTGTGTGGTGGGCAGACTTGCTGTGTGCCTCATAGCCAGCGCACCAGGTCGACACGTAACCTCCCCCAACACAGTTATGAGTGTCAAACGGCCCTTTTTGGGGACAAGTCGACTACCCAGAGATAGAGACAGGCTTAACGCAGTCGTGGCCTCTTTCCCCTTCTCTTTTTCCACTCCCTAAAAAAGAAGGGGGATTATCTGACTGGGCCGCCAGGTCTAGTCGGGGGGTGTCCCTCCCAAGGGGAGGACACCGCGGAGACCACACCTCGCCCCAAGAGAGGGGGGATATTTAAGTGGAAGAATACATCACATGGTCTTTCCAACCATGTGGAGAGCCTTCAAGGTAGATCCTGCCCAATGGGGGAGGAGTTACTACAACATGGAGACTGAGGGGCTCTGCCCAAGGAAGACGCAGTTTGCCAGTAGGGAAACGAACTAGCGGAAGATATAGATCGCATGGGGTTAGCCTTACAGGGAACCGCCACATGCGGAGCACCTACCCCAGAACCGGGCTCTTAGTTAGCGCGTGTACTGGGCCGGCAGCAAGTCTCTCCGAAAACTCGACTGCCACAGGGCTCGGAGGAAGTCAACCAGGGAACAAATTTTGTGAACACTACTGGGAATTAACGGCGCACGTCTTCAGCTCAAAAGGAGGTGGAAGGCGCTATGTGCAAGCGATACACCCGGCCGGCTATCCCGGGCTTATCTGCTTGTGTTGCGTGCCACTACCTGGGACGAAACCGGTTCCACCCGGAGGTTGTAGAACCTTGCAAAGGTGTTGGGTGTTGCCCAGCCCGCTGCTCTGCAATGTCTGTTAGAGAGGCACCTCTGGCCAGGGCCCAAGAAGCCGCTACACCACGGGTAGAATGGGCTCGTAGCCCTACCGGGGGCGGCATGTTTTGGGCGAGACATGCCATAGTTATGGCGTCAATGAGCCAGTGGGCGATCCTCTGCTTGGAGACAGCGCTTCCTTTCCGCTGTACACCAAAGCAGACAAAGAGCTGCTCAGAGATTCTAAAGCTCTGCGTGCGATCCAAATAGATGCGTAAAGCGCGCACCGGACACAGCAACGACAGGGCTGGGTCTGCCTCCTCCTGGGGCAGCGCTTGCAGGTTCACCATCTGGTCCCTAAAAGGAGTGGTGGGAACCTTGGGCACATAGCCCGGTCGGGGGTCTCAGGATCACGTGAGAATAGCCCGGACCGAACTCCAGGCACGTTTCGCTGACAGAGAACGCTTGCAGGTCACCTACCCTCTTGATGGAAGTGAGCGCAGTCAGGAGGGCAGTCTTCAAGGAGAGTGCCTTAAGCCCGGCTGACTGCAAAACTCAAAGGGGGCTCTCTGTAGACCATGAAAAACTACAGAGGTCCGATGAGGGAACAAGGCGTGGCCTGGAGGGATTCAGCCTCCTGGCGCCTCTTAGGAACCTGATGATCAGATCATGCTTCCCTAAAGACTTACCGTCGACTGCGTCGTGGTGTGCTGCTATGGCAGCAACGTACACCTTCAAGGTGGAAGGGGACAGCCTCCCTTCCAACCTCTCTTGCAGGAAGGAAAGCACTGATCTGACTGCGCACCTCTGGGGGTCTTCCTGTTGGGAAGAACACCACTTAGCGAACAGACACCACTTAAAGGCATACAGGCGCCTCGGGAGCCCTAGCCTGAGTGAACGTGTCTACCACTGCAGGTGGGAGACAGCTTAGGTCTTCCGCGTCCCGTCCAGGGGTCAGACATGGAGATTCCAGAGGTCTGGGTGCGGGTGCCCGATGGTGCCCCTTCCCTGAGAAAGAAGGGCCTTCCTCAGGGGAATTTGCCCGGGGGGAGCTGTCACGAGGAGCGTGAGGTCCGAGCACCACGTCTGGGCGGGCCAGTAGGGTGCTTACCAGGACGACCTTCTCCTCATCCTCCCTGACCTTGCACAGGGTCTGTGCGAACAGGCTCACTGGGGAAAACGCATATTTGCGAATGCCAGGGGACCAGCTGTGTGCCAGCGCGTCTATGCCGAGGAAGGCCTCGGTGAGGGCGTACCAGAGCGGGCAGTGGGAGGATTCTTGGGAGGCGAACAGGTGCACCTGTGCCTGACTGAATCGACTCCAAATCAGCTGGACCACCTGAAGGTGGAGTCTCCACTCTCCCTTGAGGGTAACCTGTTGTTACGGCGCGTCCACCGAAGTGTTGAGGTTGCCCGGGATGTGAGTGGCTTGCAGCGACTTGGTGCTGCTAACTCCGTTGGAGAAGACGGCGGGCGAGTTGTGACATACAGCGGGAGCGCAGACCGCCTTGGCGGTTGACATATGCTACCGCTGCCGTGCTGTCTGTCCGAACTAGCACGTGCTTGCCCTGGATCAACGGCTGGAACCTCCGCAGGGCGAGCAGAATTGCCAGTAACTCGAGGCAGTTGATGTGCCAACGCAGCCGCGGACCCGTCTAGAAGCCGGCGGCTGCGTGCCCGTTGCCAACAGCGCCCCAGCCCATTTTTGAGGCGTCTGTCGTGACCACGACGCGCCTGGAGACCAGTTCTAGCGGAACACTTGCTCGTGGAAACGAGAGGTCGGTCCAAGGGCTGAAAAGACGGTGACAGACCGACGTAATGGCCACGCGGTGTGTCCCGTGGCGCCATGCCCGTCTCGGGACTCGAGTCTGGAGCCAGTGCTGAAGCGGCCTCATATGCATCAACCCGAGCGGGGTGGCCACCGCCGAGGACGCCATATGCCCCAGGAGCCTCTGAAAATGTTTCAGTGGAACCGCTGTTTTCTGTTTGAACGCCTTCAAACAGGCCAGCACCGACTGGGCGCGCTCGTTCGTAAGGAGCGCCGTCAAGGAGACCGAGTCCAACTCCAAACCAAGAAAAGAGATGCTCTGAACCGGGAGGAGCTTGCTCTTTTCCCAGCTGACCCGAAGCCCTAGTCGGCTGAGTTGTGAGAGCACCAGGTTCCTGTGTGCGCATAACCCGTCTCGAGAGTCAGCTAGGATTAGCCAGTCGTTGAGATAGTTGAGAATGCGAATGCCCACCTCCCTTAATGGGGCAAGGGCAGCCTCTGCGATCTTCGTAAAGATGCGAGGAGACAGGGACAGGCCGAAAGGGAGGACTTGTACCGATACGCCTGACCCTCGAACGCAATCCGCAGGAAGGGTCTGTGTCGAGGAAGGATCGAGACGTGAAAGTACGCATCCTTCGGGTCTACCGCCGCGAACCAATCTTGATGCCGGACGCTCGCTAGAATGCGTCTTTGCGTCAGCATCTTGAACGGGAGTCTGTGTAAAGCCCGGTTCAGTACTCGCAGGTCCAAGATTGGCCGCAACCCACCGCCTTTTTTCAGTACAATGAAGTAGGGGCTGTAAAACCCCTTCTTCATCTCGGATGGAGGGACAGGTTCTATCGCGTCCTTCCGTAGGAGGGTAGCGATCTCCGCGCAAGGTAGCAGCATTTCCATCTTTCACCAAGGTGAAGTGGACACCGCTGGACCTGGGCGGATGCCCAGCGAAGTGAATCGTGCAGCCGAGTCGGACGGTCCGGACCAGCCCTCGCGACGGACTGGAAAGCGCAAGCCATGCGTCCGAGTTCCGCGCAAGGGGGACCAAAGGGACAACGTCATCGGATGTACCGGCGGGTGGGGCCTCGCGGCGGGGTGGAGCTTGAGGTGCCACACCACATCGTGGCCGTGCTGAGTCCGAGGACATCGAAGCACTTACCTGGCTCCTTGTGACCACCCCCGGAACAGCCTGGGACGGGGGAGGAAGAGGCCTGTCCTCATGACCCGTGGAGACTGTCACATCGGGGGCGGATTTGTGCCACAGCTGGGCGCTCAGGGCGGGAGACCGCCGCTGGAGCGCCAACCTGCCAAATGGAGTGGTGGACGGTGGTCGTGATGCCAGCCGTACACACCGAATATGTGACCCAGGGAACAAGGAAACCACTCTTGCGGAGCTCTTGAGTACTGCAGCCACTTGGGCATGCAGCGCGATTTAAATGCAAAAGGTAACAAAAAGAAGATCTGCTTACCAGCTCCAGAGCAGCGGGTTTCGTTGTCCCTGGGTCGCCCGTCTCAGGGGCGCTTCGAAGACCTCCGTGGGTTCTTCGGTGCCGGCTGTGAGACGGGTGGCGTCGGCTTCCTGCGGTGGGCTCCACGCCGGGGCCGGGCCGGAGGGGCGGGCTGCGGCGGAGCCGGTGCAGTCACCGCAGGGGGACGCCCTCGGCGATGAGTAGATGGGGTGCAGGATCTTGAGCCACGCCGGGGCAGGACAAGCCGGCTAGCATCCATCTACTGCTCTACCATCGAGAACTGCTGGGCAAAGTCCTCGACGGTGTCGCCGAATAGGCCCGCCTGGGAAATGGGGGCAGCAAGGAATCGTGTCCTGTCGGCCTCACCCATCTCGACCAGGTTGAGCCAAAGGTGGCGCTCCTGGACCACTAGTGTGGCCATCGTCCGCCCGAGTGACCGCGCCGTGACCTCCGTCGCTCGGAGAGCGAGGTCGGTCGCCGAGCGCAGTTCCTGCATCAATCCCGGGGCGGAACTACCCTCGTGCAGTTCCTTTAGCGCTTTGGCGGACTTGCAGGAGAGCCATGGCATGCAGGGCGGAGGCGGCTTGTCCAGCAGCGCCGTAGGCTTTGACCGTCAGAGACGACTTAAACCTACAGGCCTTGGACGGGGGCTTTGGGCACCCGCGCCAGGTGGCGGCGCTCTGCAGGCATAGGTGCACCGCGAGCGCCTTTATCCACCGGGGGATTGCCGAATAACCCTTGGCCGCCCCACCATCGAGGGTAGTGAGAGCGGGGAAGCTGAAAAGATCGGGACCGGGCAGTAAAAGGTGCCTCCCGCGACCTTGTCAGCTCTTCATGCACTTCCGGGAAGAAAGGAACGGGGCGGGGCGTGGCTTTGAGCGGCGCCGCGAGCCCAGGAACCAATCACCGAGCCGCGAGGGTTCAGGGAAAAGCGGTGAAATCCACTCTAACCGACGCTCGCGGCTGTCCGGGAAAGCATGTCATCATCTCCGCGTCAGCCTGTGACTGGGCGAACGACCCCGAAGGGAGGAGCCCAGCTGAGGCTTCCGACTGGACGAGCCCGCTCTCCGATGCTGCGCTCGAGAGCTCATCACTTTCGCGGGCTCCGAATAAGAGGTCGAACTCGCCGTGAGACGAGCCGGCGGACTCACCCGGAAGCCCGATCGGGGCAGACGAGCGTGCTGGGGAATGGGAGGTCCGCGGGGGGATACCCGGCGGAGGCGGTCCCATTGGGGTCCCCAAATCGCCCCCAGTGCTAGCCGCGCTGGCCTCAAACCCGTGGGTAAAAGGACCGAGGCGGGAGCCTCTGGGGTGGCTCGCTTCCTTACGAAGGCGAGCCGCGACCGCAACGTTGCCATGGACACATTCTCGCAATGAGAATGTGACCATCCACGAACGCTGTCTCCGCGTGAGCAGTGCCCAGACACGAAAGACAGTGATCGTGACCGTTAGAAGGCGAGAGATAACGAGCACAGCCAGGAATAACACACAATCGGAAAAGCATCTTTAAAAAGACGCGTCTTTAAAAAGACGTTCCGTGTGTGCACTCTTTTAGAGAAATATATACTCTTTTAGAGGGGAAAAATGCTCTTTCAGAAAATACACTCTCTAGTTTTTCTGCCGAAGCGCCCAGGGGCGTTCTCTGCAGTGTACCAGTGCAGAGGGGGGAGAAGCCGCTGAAATGCGCCGTCAGATCCAGCAGGTGAATGAACAGTAGTATTCAGCTCAATGAGCATGACCGTTCGGCTCCGAAGAGAAAATCTGAATGAGTGGTTGCATACCAGCTCCTTTTATACCCGTATGTTCGGGGGAGTGGCATGCAAATACCACTCGCCAATTTTCATTGGCCTTTTATCAAAGACCAGAGGTGTCTCGGGCTCCCAAGAGTGACCCCTAGTGTCACTACATCGACACCAACGTCGAGTGAGTGACAGATAGGGAACTTCTATACACTGTAGTCTGGACAAGTTCATTGAACATAAAAAAATTATGGAAACTCGTTGCCCTAAAAAAAGCTACTTTTTCTGTGGTAAAAATTCTGGGTTGTTTGCAACCAGCAAACATTAAACCTGTAACACCATACAAATATATTCATACAGCAATGCATGCTGGGATCTGGCAAATTAGCAACATTGTTCAATATTAAATAGTTTGTTTAGACAAATTTGTTAAGTTAGTTTAGGGTGATATTGTTTGTCTAACATGTGTTTAGATTCAAAGTAATTTACATTTGTCAGTATCAAAGATTTTGCCATAAATGGTGCAGAGTTAATGTCTCGGTTACGAACGTAACCTTGTTCTCTGAGAGGGGACAAGACGTTGCTTAATTACGCAACTGGGACTACATCACTGAGTCACGTGGTCTGAAGCCTGTACTGTATATAATAATGCCAATTCATTGGCTGATGGCACTGAAGCGACACCCATAGGGAGTCGCGTCACAGAATCCATATAGGCAAATGCTTGGCAGCCATTTCGCCAGATTTTCTGCAAGTGACATGAACCTATGCAGCAACTAGAGAGTATGGCTAGCTATGCAACGTCTTGTTCCCTCTCAGGGAAACAAGGTTACAACCGAGACGTTCCCTTTCTGAAACATCAATGTTGTGTAATTATGCAAATGGTACGAGGTACAATCATGCCATGCAAACAGTAGCTACCAAATTGCACAATCGAGCTAAAGAAATAGAAATCTCAAGAACTTACTTCTGATCCAACAGAAAGAGCTAGGGAAGCAGGAGTCAAATTATAAAACCTGACAAAAGTATTATGGAGAGGACCCTCCTGCTGCTAGAAAATTGTCTTCCAAAGACACACGTCTAGCCAATGTCCAAGAGGATGCCATGTTCCTTGTAAAATGGGCTTGAATACCCAGAGGCGAAGGCAAACCACATAACCTTGTAAACACTGCTTGGACACCGAAACACCCCTGTCGCAGCCACCAAAGCATACAAACAACTGCTCTGAATTTAGCCATTGGCTAGTAAGGTCATCATTAACTCACAGAGACTGTACTGGGCACTGCATGTGCAACCGTTTCTGCTCTTCCGACTCAAATGGCAGAGGAGAAAAGGACTGCAAATTAACAATCTGTGAGCGAAAGGACGTAGAGATGACTTTAGGCAAATAGCCCAAACAAGGTCTCAGTATGACCTTAGATAACCCTGGCACAAATTCTATAAACAAGGGATTGATCGGCAGGGCATACAAATCGCCAACCCTCTTAAACGAAGCCAATGCTAATAACAGAGCCATTTTAAGAGTCAGAAATGTATCAGATACTGATGCGACTCTAACACCACAGATAAATCCCATAATGGGACACGGACGGGACAAAAAGGTCTAAGCCTGTGTGAGAAGAGGATGTCTTCCAATAGAAACTCCATTCACCAGCGCATGTTCAACCGCCAACTGGTCAGTGGACTGGATCCTCACTCCGTGCTGATCACGAAGAGGTGAAAATTCACCATTTACACATATATACCCTTCTTGTTAATGGAGCTCCGCGGGGGATAAACTATCATTCAAAAGAGGACGTGGTCGTGTGTCTGTCACTGGGGAGAGAGGAAGTGGTAAGGACCATCACCTGGTGATTAATGATGCATAACACTTGTTTCTCATTACAGTGATGACAGAGATGGGCTTGAAAAGGCCACTGAGAACGCCAGTGAGGCAGAGAAAGTTACGCGAAGCTGAAAAGCCACGTCTGTATCTGAAAGCCTGTTTAGTGTTGCATGAAGCTGAAAAGCCTGCTCTTTGTTTATGAAGCTGAAAAGCCTATACTTTGTCTGTGAAGCTGAACGCTTGAATAAAAGCTGAATTATCTGGACTGCCAACCCGCTTCCTTCCTGTTGGAACCTTTACACTGGTGCTAAAACCTGAGACATCGAAGGAAGAAGACTGGTCGCCATGGACACCTCACCACTGGGCAAAGTCATCAGCGTCCTGGCTAGCATCCAGGGGACCCATCACCAAGCCCTGCTCGCCCAGGAGCATCGTTTCCAGGAGCTCCTATGGGCCCAAGCTGAGGATCGGCAGGCTCTATGGAGCTGGTTAGCTACAGGCGGATCCTCCACCGCGACCCCAGAGGCAGCGATGAAGCCACACCTCCTCCTGATGAATATGGGCCCTCAGGATAACCCAGAAGCATTCCTGGGCCGCTTTGAGCACTCAGCCACCACCTCCGGCTGGCTTCAAGCCCAGTGGGTCCTCCACTTGCTAACTCTGCTTTCCGGGGAAGCCCAATTCGCAGCGCAACAACTGCCGGCTGTGGACCGCCTGGACTATGCAAAACTGAAGACCGCTGTCCTACAATGGGTGGGCCGCTCCCCCGAACAACATCACCAGCGGTTTCACTCCATTACGCTGAGTGAAGTCGGCCGCCCGTTTGCATTTGCACAGCAGCTCTGGGATGCCTGCCGAAAATGGGTACTAGCCGGGGAAGGGCGCGCCGTGGAGGACATAATAGAGCTGATGGTGCTGGAGCAGATGACCATTCATCTGCCCAAGAAGACTGCAGAATGGGTCCAGTGCCATCGCCCCATGTCGGTGGATGACGCCATCCAGCTGGCCGAAGCCCACATGTTGGCCTACCCCGAAGCCGGCAAGCAATCCAAGTCTCTCTCTCTCCCTCTCTCTTCTACTCCCCCTCTTGCCCCTCCTTCTCCACCCTCTCAACCTGTTGGGTTATTTATCCAAACCGGTGCCCTGCTTCCGCGGGCTGCACTACGTGCCAACCCCTTCCCCTACCCCTCTCCGTCGTCCTTCCCAGGATGATGTCTCTGCTGTCACAGGTGCAGCTGGGGAGCCTGGGCCGGTCTGTTGGAGTTGCAGGGATTTGGGACACGTCCAGGACCAGTGTCCGGTAATGGAAGTGGGGACATCCGGGTCCCCGACATGCCACAGGCCACCCCCGATCGAGCTGGGATGTATCCCATACCGGTAAGGATTAAGGGGCGTACATACCAAGCCCTGGTGGATTCGGGTTGCAATCAAACCTCGATCCACCACGGCTTGGTTCATGATAGGGCTTTGGGTACAAATCACAAGGTGTTGGTGAGGTGTGTGCATGGGGATGTTTACGAATACCCGGTAGTGACCACCGTTATTCAATTTTAGGGTGTAAAAAATAGAGTGGAGGCAGCGGTTAATTCCCGCCTCACCCATCCGCTGATTTTGGGAACAAATTGGCCGGGGTTTAAAAGCGTTGTGTGCGGATGTGTCCTGCAAACCGAAAACACGGTGTGTGATGTGTGATGCGATGGCTGGGGAGGCGGAGCCGGGGCCGTCCACGTCTGCTCAGCATCAGAATGACGAAGGAGGGGAATCCTCCGGTATTCCCGCCCTCAGGGAATTCCCAGAGGGGGACTTCCCTCTAGAGCAGTCACTTGACAAAACCCTTAGGCACGCCTTTGACCAAGTGAGAGTAATTGATGGCCAGCAGCTCCAGCCAGACATCGCCCTCACATACTCGTACTTTTCAATTATTAGGGACTGGTTTTATCGAGTGATGCGGGACACTCAAACCCATGAAAATACAACCCTGCAATTAGTCCCGAGGAGCCATCGGGAAACACTTTTCCAGGCAGCTCACCACAATCCTATGGCGGGTCACTTAGGACCGGAGAGAACACTACACCATTTAATGGCCCGCATTCATTGGCCGGAAATTCTCAGGGATGTACGCAGATTGTGTGCGGCATGCCGTGAATGTCAGTTGGTGAATCCACCGGCCACCCCAAGAGCGCCCTCTCAGCACGCGGGGTTGCGGAGGCACTCTTCAAAATTATCTCCCGGGTGGGGATTCCGAAAGAAATCCTCACCGACCAAGGCACAAAGTTTATGTCATGAACACTATGCAAACTTTATGAATTGCTGGGGATTAAATTGATTCGCACCAGTGTTTATCACCCGCAAACTTACGGGCTGGTGGAATGATTTAATCGAACCCTTAAAAACATGATTAGTAAGTTCGTACACGAGGACGCTAGAAATTGGGACAAATGGCTGGACCCCCTATTATTTGCAGTCAGGAAGGTCCCACAAGCCTCCACGGGGTTTTCCCCCTTCGAGCTCCTGTATGGACGCCGGCCCAACGGGGTGCTTGACGTCATATGGGAGGCGTGGGAGGAAGGACCTTCCCAGAGTAAAAATGAAATGTCCTTGATCTTCAAGCAAAACTACACACACTGGGTCTGTTGTCACAACAGAATTTGCTCCAAGCTCAAGAGACACAAAGCCGGCTGTATAATAGGGGTGCCCAGCTATGGGAATTTGCACCAGGAGACAAAGTACTTGTATTAACACATCGAGCTCCAAATTACTCGCCAAGTGGCAAGGACCCTTTGAGGTTACACGGCGAGTCGGAATCTCGATTATGAAGTTAAATGAACAGATAGAGGTGGGGCATGTCACATTTACCACCTCTACCCCCTTAAATTGTGGAGAGAGGCGGTCCCCGTGTCCATGGTGATGGTAGTTCCGGAGAGGGCAGAGCTCAGGCCAGAGGTGAAATTCAAAGCCGATCCATTCACCCCGATCCCTTGTGGAGACCACCTCTCATCATCCCAGCTCACGTAGGTGGTCAGGTTGCAAAAAGAGTTTGCAGATGTGTTCTCTCCTCTTCCCGGTCAGACTAACCTCATACAACACCATATCGAGACCCCACCGGGAGTGGTAGTGCGTAGTCGGCCATACCACATACCCAAACACAAGAAAAAGGTGATTCAGGATGAATTAGAGGCAATGCTCGAGATGAGGGTAATAGAAGAATCAGTGACTGGGCGAGCCCGGTTGTTCTTGTACCTAAGAGCGACAGGTCAGTCCAGTTCTGTGTTGATTACCAGAAAGTCAATGCGGTGTCTAAATTTGACCCATACCCAGTTCCACGAATTGACGAATCGCTCGATTGGTTGGGTGTGGCTCAATTTTACTCGACATTGGATTTAAATAAGGAATATTGGCAGATCCCCTTAACTCCATTATCCCAAGAAAAAACTGCCTTTTCCACACCGTTCGGATTATGCCAATTCATCACTCTTCCGTTCAGTTTGTTCGGGGCTCCCGCCACATTCCAGCGTCTCATGGATAAGATCCTCCGGCCACACACTGCATATGCCGCTGCCTACTTAGATTATATAATTATATACAGTAATGATTGGCAGAGGCATATGCAGCATCTGAGAGCCATCCTTAGGTCGCTGAGGTGGGCGGGGCTCACGGCAAACTCGAAAAATTGGGCGGGTGGAAGTACGGTATCTGGGCTTCCACTTGGGTCATGGGCAGGTAAGTCCCCAAATTGATAAGACCGCAGCGATAGTGGCTTGCCCACATCCCAAGTCCAAAAAGGAGGTGAGACAGTTCATGGGGCTGGCTGGCTATCACAGAAGGTTTGTTCCTAATTTTTCTGATGTTCCTAGCCCCTTGACTGATCTCACTGAAAAGGGGGCACCAGATCCCGTCCAGTGGACGGAGGCATGCCAACAGGCTTTCGTGAGAGTGAAATCTGCACTCTGTGGCGGGCCGCTTTTACATGCTCCTAACTTCTCTCTCCCCTTTATTTTACAGATGGATGCATCAGAGAGGGGGTTGGGGGCCGTGCTCTCGTAGGAGGTGGAGGGTGTGGAGCACCCCATGCAGTACATTAATCTTAAGCTCCCTTTGAGAAAGACTAAGTACAGCATCATCGAGAAAGAGTGTCTTACTATCAAGTGGGCCGTCCTAACCCTCCGCTACTACCTGCTGGGGCGGGCCTTCATCCTCCACTCGGATCACGCTCCACTTCAGTGGCTCCACCACATGAAGGATACCAATGCGTTGATCACTCGTTGGTACTTGGCACTTCAGCCTTTCAAATTTAAGGTGATCACAGGCCGGGGCCACAGTTGGTTGTGGCTGATTTCCTCTCCAGGATTGGGGGGGAGTTGGCAGGCCGGACGTTGCCCGGGCCTGAGTCAGGCGGTGGGGGTATGTGGAGCGGGACATGGTCGTGTGTCTGTCACTGGGGAGATAGGAAGCGGTAAGGACCATCACATGGTGATTAATGATGCATAACACCTGTTTCTCATTACAGTGATGACGGAGATGGGCTTGAAAAGGCAGCCGAGAACACCAGTGAGGCAGAGAGAGTTGCGTGAAGCTGAAAAGCCTACTCTTTATTTATGAAGCTGAAAAGCCTATACTTTTTCTGTGAAGCTGAATGCTTGAATAAAAGCTGATTTACCTGGACTGTCAACCCGCTTCCCGCTTCCTTCCTGTTGGAACCTTTACAACCCCGTTGAGGGGCCAAACCCACAATTTCCATAACTCAGGCCGGGGGTGCCAAATGCTGCCCCACGCCTGAGAAAGCATGTCCATTCTGACTGGAATTTCCCAAGGCATTCCTTCCAGGAGAGAGACCAGGGTCAAAAAACATTTTTGTGATGGCCAGTATGGCGCCACTAACAGAAGCTGAACACAATCCTCTCGAACCCTCTGCAGAACCAAGTGCAGCAGGTTGATTGGGGGAAACACGTAAAGACGAGCTATCGGCAACTGATAAGAGAGAGAGAAAACCAGGGTGGACAGTGTGACATCTTGCTTGACGCAAACAGGTCCACTTCCGCTCTGTCAAACCTCTTCCAGATTTGTTCTACAATCTGTGGGTGTGTAGTAGGGTGAGCAAGAGACAGACACAGTGGGTGTGGCATCAAGACTCTGAGAGGCATTTACTGGAAACAATAATAAGCGTAAAAATGTCCAAAAGGGGTAATAAAGTGTCCAAGGGGAATAGTGTTCATAATAAAGGGGGAATCTGGCATCCTCGTGGTGAATGGGGCTCTGTGAAAGGGGTGGGGTAGTGTTCATAGGAAAGCCCAGGGATGGGCTGGGTCAGTCGGCTGTTCACGCTCCCCTCCAAAGTTCACGGCGCGTGGGGTGGCGGCGTCACCAGTGGCCTGTTTTCCGAGGCCCATGGCAAGCGTGAGGGGAAGGTGGCCCAGCATCTAGCCCATCAGCGGCAACGTGAGCAGTTCACCCCCAGCGACTCATTACATCATCCGGGGGTCCGAAGATCGGGTCCGGCAGCACGTCAACTCATCCACTCGTCCGATCCCTCCCAGCTCTGGTCCTGGGCGTGCGAGGATGCCAGTGTGTGCACACATGGAGATTTGAAGCCGGCTCCCCGAGAAGAGGTGCGCACTGCATTTTAAAGACAGCGGTGATGAAGCATTATCCCCATCAGGTGTGCTTCATTCACCGCTGACGAATCGAGGCTTATTACCTCTTCTCACTCTCCCGCCCAACTCCCGTCGTGAGCATGGCTGAATGGCGGCCCTAAGAGGCGGGGCGACGATGATGAGCCAGAGGGGCGGATCATTCCACCACAGGGAGTAATGCTCATTCTTCAGGCATCAGACCCTGTCTGGACAAGAGGCCCGCCCCCAAATTCAACCAACCTGGAACATGTACTGCTTTGTAGGGACACATTGTCCCGTGCCCACAGAAGAATGCAACATGCCAGCCTGAGCATGGCACGAGAGCGGACCCCTCCCTTATGGCCCATGTAAGCCACCACCATCCTGTTGTCCAACCGGATGAGGACATGACTGCCCCGAATTTCCAGAAGGAAAAACCTCAAAGCCAACAGCACCAGCATCTCCAGACAGTTTATGTGCCAATTTAGACACTGACCCATCCATACACCTTGAGCAGAATGGTTCTCGTACACAGCGCCCCAACCCACAAAGGAGACATCTGTCGTTATCACTTTGTGATAACCTGTCCCAATGGAACACCCATCCACAGAAAGCGGGACGACATCTGATGGGACGAAATGCATGCGTCAGTAGTTGAAGTCCTTTTACAGAGCACACATGCAACATGCCCAGGGGAATGACAGCGGATTCCGTGATAAAAAGCCCCAAAATCCTGTGAAATGTTGTCACAGGGAGAACGTGTCCTTCTTTGAACATCGCTAGACATTTGTGTAATGACAGAATGTGAGCCAGAGACAGACATGCCTGCAATGTCCATGAGTCTAGCTCCACCTCTAGAAACAGAATTTGTTGCCCCGGCAACAATATGTTTTTGTCTAGGTTAACTCACAGCACTAGACTGCTTAAGAGACTGAGAATGACATCTCGATGTTGGGCAGCCAAACTCTCTGAGTGAGCTAACAGCAACCAGTCTTCAAGATAATTCAAAATGTGGATGCCATGATGCCTCAAGGGCGTCAGTGCTTCATCCACGCATTTTGTGGGCGTACGAGGTGCTAACACAAGTCCATAAAGAAGGACATAAAATTGGAACGCTTTGCCCCCAAAAGTGAACCTGTGAGCTAGAGAGATGATTAAAGTTCCTTAATCCAGGAACTTTAACACAATCTCAAAACTTACTTTGGCTGATTATGTGCAGGACAAAATTACAGTAAAGTGCCTATAACTCTCATTCAAGTTTAACCTGATAATAACCCTGGAAATTGTGATACATTGACACATAGCCATGCCTTACCCATGTTGTAAAACCAATGAATTAACCATTATGATTTTTAATCAGGTATTTTCATGTTTTGTAACTAGCATGTTGAACATTGATGAAAGTATGTCATATTTACTATCATTGAGTTTCATTTTGCATGTCTCGAATGCTAATGAAGGGTATTTTCTAATATGTCTTAGCACAATTATGATATTAAAGTTCATGACTAAAAATTGCCCTATTTTGAGCAGGAAAACTGACAAACCTTAAGAACAAAGACTCATTAATCACCTTCAGAAGGAGGGATAGAGAGATGATCACATGGTATCTGAAAAGCCACCTCTGATTGTCTTAGCCCTACAGAGTTTAGTTCCAGCCCTGCTCTAAAATTCCTCCTTGTAATCTTCAAGCACTCCTGAAGACCTTGGTTAGCTGCTTCACGTGTGTTTAATTAGGGTTGAAGCTAAACTTTGCTGGACTGTGGTCCTCCAGGAACCGAGTTTGACACCCCTGGCTTAGAGCCTCTTCGGGGCATGACCAAACGGAAAGTGTTAAAAAGACCAGCCAAACCCCTCCTCAAAGAGTTCTCTTCTCTGCTCTATGACTCACACAAGTGATGGGGAGTCGTGAGTCTCCCTTGCTGGAGGCCTCACTTCAAAGTCCTGCCAGATCATTCCAGCGCTGAACTATCTGACATCCATGACCTTAACATATATCCAAAAACATCGACGGAGAACAAACAGAACTAACAACCATAGCAATGCAACGAAACGCAAGTACACCTCCAGACTTTTGCTAGAAAGTGTTGGTGTTTTATTTAAATATTTCAGGTAACCCGACTGCAAATCGTGGTATACTAAATGAAGTCTCGAGGGTTCAGGGCATGGTCTGTAGGATCCATAAAGTTACATTTTCTCTGTTACAGATCATTTCCATTCACCTTCTGTCACAGCTCACTCACCAACCTGTTTTATGTTTGTCTATGTGTGTTAGTTGATGTTGTAGAATAGAAATACAGTCTTGTTTGTATTCAACGAGATCTTAACTGTGGTATATTTTGATAAATAATTTCGTCAATTGATTCTTAAAGGTCTATGATCTGTGATCTTTTAACATATTTGTGATATTATTTCCGATGGCCATGAGAATAGTATTACTCTAAAGAGTTAACAGATGCGTCATATCAACTCTATGTGGCCGAGTGATTAGACATACACCTTAATTCTTTCAATATTCCTCAAATTAATCATAATGCCCTTCTTGAGCTAAAATTCCTCATATATAAATTGTGAGCAGATAGAACGAGCCGGTTGTATTACATATTTAATGGTGGAGAATTTTTATTCAGATTTTTAATCTGATCATTTATCATTTATCCTTCATCTAATGGTGGTCGAATGCAGCCAAGATTCCTAAACTAATTTACATATACAGTATTTTATTTTTTTTAACTATTATTGATGATGAATGCTGGCAGTTGTAAATATGCTGTGCCACAAAGTCGCTAATTTCCTACAGCCAGGTCAATCGAGGTGTGGATGGAGGACAACCGGATCAAGACCCTGTCATGGCCAGCCCAATCTTCAGACCTGAACCCCATTGAAAACCTCTGGAATGTGATCAAGAGGAAGATGGATGGCCACAAGCCATCAAAAAAAGCAGAGCTGCTTGAATTTTTGCACCAGGAGTAGCATAAAGTCACCCAACAGCAATGTGAATGAGTGGTAAAGAGCATGCCAAGATGCATGAAAGCTGTGAATGAAAATCAAGGTTATTCCACCAAATATTGTTTTCTGGACTCTTCCTAAGTTAAAACATTAGTATTGTGTTATTTAAAAATGAATATGAACTTGTTTTCTTTGCATTATTCGAGGTCTGAAAACACTGCATCTTTTTTGTTATGCTGACCAGTTGTCATTTTCTGAAAATACATGCTCTAAATGACAATATTGTTATTTGGAATTTGGGGGAAATGTTGACAGAACTATAAACAAAAAATGTCATTTTACTCAAACACATACCTATAAATAGTAAATCCAGAGAAACTGATAATTTTGCAGTGGTCTCTTAATTTATTCCAGAGCTATATATATATATATATGTGTGTGTGTGTGTGTGTATATATATATATATATATATATATATATATATATATATATATATATATATATATATATATTGTATATACAGTATATATTGTAAGGGGTCAAGTAAATCACCTAATCCCTGTTTACCTGTGGTAAAATTATTATAACACATGGACTCGAGTGCCTTATTGCGGCAACAAGAATATCATAAAAGACACCAATTTTCAATAAACAATGCAATTTATTTTAAATAATAATCAGAATAAACAATTCTTCCACCAAGTTATATTGTAATCTTACTGTTATTCCAATCAGAATTTCGAGTTGGCCCTATCCATTAAGACCATCTCTTTAAAATCTTTAACGGATTCCTGATATGAAATTAGATAGAACCCTTTCTTATCATTTAAATTGCTTCGAATAAAAGTAAGCTTTCTTACTCTTCTAGACTTTAGCCTCTATGTGTTTGCCTGTGTCCATAATACATTTTGAGCGTTTTTGCTTGTGTGGTTAATATGTATTTGTTGCGAGGATGGGCGGGTCTGGTCGGATAACTGTCATTTCCTTTTTTAACATGCTGAGGTGAATGGCAGAAGTCAGACAGCAAAGGTGCATGTGGGGAAACTGAATTCTGTCTCGCTTATTGCTTCGGAAATAGTGCTTCTCTTGCATGTCTGTATAATGTTGTGTATTCACAGGGCTCCTTTCCTCCATCATTCATCACAACTCTGCATCCACAGACTCTCTCATCAAACCACAGATGAGATACCACCCTGTCAAACAGATGGACATGAACACCGAATCCACAAATGCAGAAATATGATTTCATTATATTCTCTTTTATAGCTGTACCTGTGGCTGACATATTCAGAGTGCAGTACAGTATATTTGTGAAGATGGAGGAGTGAGTAAAGGAGATAGAGTGTAAACACATTTTTGCTCTAGAATAGTTCACCAAGAAAGGAAAATTCAGCTTTATTTACTCACTCACATGTTGTTCAAAACCTGTATTACTTTCTTTCCTCTGTGGAACACAAAAGGTGAATTTTTAAAGAATACCCTGTACACTTTTTTTTTTTTTTTTTACAAAGAAAGAATGGATAAAAACAAAACAAAACATAAAAGTATCATTAAAGTGGTTAATTTGACTCGTGCAATATATAAGAAGTCTTAGTCGTTCTTAGTCTTAGTTCCTGGTCTGAAGTCATATCATATTTTTCAATGAGGACCAGACCAAAAACGTCTTTATTTATGGATCTTCACCTCCTTTGTTGCTCTCAAGTCAAATTCTGTCATAATTTACAAGTCATTCCAAACCAGAGGTGGATAGAGTAGCCAAAAACTGTACTCAAGTAAAAGTACAATTACTTAAAAAAAAAAAACATTACTCAAGTAGAAATAAAAGTACTTGAGTAGGAGTAAGGAAGTATCCAATTAAAAGAATACTCAAGTAGTGAGTAACTCGTTACTTTCACAAATGGCATAATAGATGTTATCTCCCCTATATTCCATTACATAATACACATTTAACGTATTACAGAATTATTATAAATGGAAATTCTGTCATCATTCACCATCATGTTGTTCCAAACCCGTATGAATTTTTTCCATGCAACACAATAAGGAGATATTAGACAGAATGTTTGCCTGAGTCACTTTTTACTTTCAGTGAATGTTTTTTGCTCCATATTTTGAAACATTCTGTCTAACATATTTTGTGTTCCACATAATGCAAAGGGTCACATGGGTTTGGAATAACATGAGGATAGGGAAATGATGACAAAATATTAAATTATAGCTGAGCTATCACTTTAAAGGGATAGTTCACCCAAAAATTAAAATCCCCTCATCATTTACTCATCCTCATGCCATCCCAGATATGGATGACTTCCTTTCATCTGCAGAACACAAATTAAGATTTTTAGAAGAATATTTTTGCTCTGTAGGCTAAATAAGGCAGCATAAAATTAATCCATAAGACTCTAGTAGTTAAATCCATATCTTCAGAAGTGATATGATAGGTGTGGGTGAGAAACGGATCAATATTTGTCATTTTTTGCGAATCACCAAAAACACAAGAAGAAGAATGTGAAAGTGATTTGTTTCTCTGTTTCTCATCCAGAGCTGAGAAATTCTTCTAAAAATCTTCATTTGAGTTCAGCAGATGAAAGAAAGTCATACACATCTGGGATGGCATGAGGGTGAGTAAATAATGAGAATTTAAATTTTTGGGTGAACTATCCCTTTAAGGGCTCTTGTCAGACCTGGATGAATTTGTCAATAAGAAGAGAGGTTTGGAAACCTTTCTAGTAATTATTACGGTGAAAACGTGAAAATGTCCCACAAGGACAATATATATAATGTTGAAATATAAACCAAAGCAAGATCATGCTTTATTAATGCATACTTTCGCTATTTCATAGCTTTTAAAGTCCTGTGTGGATACTTATGTCAGTGTAGTTACAGTTTTCAGTGTCGAAAGAATTTAGATCATTAGTTCTGTACAGCAGCACCGCCGCTATCTAAATGCAGAGTACGCAGCCTAGTGCGTAGGGCACCAACCCTGGTCATGGAACACTCGGTGTCTGAAATCACCCCATGTCCACTATATATTGCACTATTTCATGTGTCCGCCATTTTGTAGGAGTGTCTGAATTCTGAGTGAGTCACTCGTTCCCTCCTTTTGTTCACTCAATCTTACACACAATGCACTCTAATTTTGAGTGTACATTTGATGTACACTCGACAACGGTTAATTGCCCACAATCCACCACGGGGAAGACGTAGGATCTGGTAGTTTACTGCTTCCTTCACTCCTGCAATGTTTTATTTCATGCTGAATGTAGTAAATTACTTTTTGACAAATTATTACTTGATTAAAATAACATAATAACATATAGAGAGGCAAAACATACAGATACATTTTAAAATGTACACTTTATTTGATAAAATGTGTTTACTCTTTATATTAACACACAGTATATTTAAAAAATGACAAACATATTGAAGATTTATTGTATTAATATTATATTTAATAAGAATAACAAGTAAGGCCCAAGTATTTTAAAAGTTCACATGTGACGTTGTTTCTGCGACAGCCCCAGAGCTCTGACACTCAGTGTATACGTCAGCATCCGAATTCACTCACTCATTTCGTTCACTCACTGCTGAAATATAGTGCACTAACTGCCATTCACTATATAGGAATTATTGAATGAGTGAACGAGTGAACGATTTCGGACACAGCCACTCTCTTCGCCATACGATCGCCTCACGCCCGCACATCTCTCATGCGCGTGCCTCGTGCCCCTCGCTGTGCACGTGCAGAAATGCTGTCTGTTCGCGCTCCAGTTGTCAATCACACGAACGGCAGAGCAAAAGGCATTTACACTTAACTGTATAAATCCATGTAAACATCCAAGTTAATCCGCCCGAAGTAGCTGCAATAATTTCCAGTAAATGCATAAATACTGCTCATGACATGCGGGACGCGGAACATAGCGCACTGATATATTGCTGCACTGATTTAAAAATATACACTTAAAAACGGATGTCATAAGAGCCCAGTTACGTTATCACCCTGGAAATTACCATCACATTACACAGAAAAGCCCACGTTAGCATTAGAGACAAAACTTACCTCGACGTGCTGCCTTAAATTGAAGCTGTGATTTTAATCTTGAAATATCAGCATGTCTTGGTGTTAATTGAAGGCATTGCATGATGAAACTATTCTTTTATTCACTGTGCGGAGTGAAGAAAGCGTTTCACTTAGAGTTTGATGCTGCAGCAGTGATGACTTGAGTGACAGTCTGTGTCAGCAGCGAGCGCAGCTGTGTGAGCTTCCACTCTCGTAAAAGTCCCATTCAATAATCTCTCGATAAATTACACATTAAATAAAATAAAACCCAGTCATGTAACGACAGGAACGCTGGCCATTGTAAAGAAGTAAAAGAAAAAAAAAAAAAAAAATCATTTTAAATTTACTTGAGTGAGAGTAAAAAGTACCCACTTTTAAACCTACTCTAAAAATATTTTTATTTTTTTCAAAAAGTTACTCAAGTAAATGTAACAGAGTAAATGTAGTGTGTTACTGTCCACCTCTGTTCCAAACCAAGTTTTACTTTTTCTTCCTTGGAACTTTAAAGTTTATATATATATATATATATATATATATATATATATATATATATATATATATATATATATATATAATTAAAGGAGACTGGGGCTGTGCACTTTATTCTTCTTAAGTCACACAATAGCATTGAGTATGGAACAGACGGAAATTTAAGCCATTATTCATGAATATTCATCTCATTGATGGCACCATTGGCGTCACCTAATCATTTAATCAGTACCCCCAGTGGCTGAATCTGGAAGTGTTGTTGAACATGTGGGCACGTGTAAGATCCAATTTCCATGTGAAATGTCCACAGGGTGGCACCAAAGGCGAGTTGTAGTTTTTGTTGTGAATTAGTAATTCTGTCAGTAAGAATGCATAGCAATCTTGTCCTCAGCCTCATGTATTTAACGAAGACCCTGGGTGGACCACATGAAATAATAGTGAAACTTAACAACCCCTTCTACAAAACATATTACATTGTTATTGGCTTCACTGCTTGTATTCTTGGCATCATCATACTTCCTTTATATGTTTTGTTGCCTAAGTAAGTAATTTGATTTCCTTTATCAAACATTTTTATCAGAGGAGGAATCTAATGGTAACACCGTGAGATTGTCCACTATCACAGAATAAACCCACTCAATAAGGGTAGCCAACTGTCCTGCTTTATCCTGGACATACCACATTTTGGCTAAAATTAAAGGGATAGTTCACCCAAAAATGAAAATTCTCTCTTGATTTACTCACCCTTCTGACATCCCAGATATTTATGACTTTCCTTCTTCTTCAGAATAAAAATTAAGATTTTTAAAAGATATTTCAGCTCTATAGGTCCTCACAATGGAAGTGAATTGGTGCCAAAATTGTGAAGCTCCAAAATTCACATAAAGGGAGCATAAAAGTAATCCATATGACTCCAGTGTTTAAATCCATGCGTTCAGACACAATATGATAGGTGTGGGTGAGAAACAGATCAATATTATGTCATTTTAATCATAAATTCTCCTCTCTGCCCAGCAGGGGGCGATATGCATTAAGACTGTGAATCACTAAAAACAGAAGAAGAAGAATGGGAAAGTGATACAGAACTGGAGATTGACTGAGCAGGGAATTTATAGTAAAAAAAAAAAAAAAAAAAAAGAATTTCCCCTTAGATATTGATCTGTTTCTCACCTACCCGTCATATCGCTTCAGAACACATTGATTTAACCACCAGAGTTGTCTGGAGTACTTTTATATTATGTGGATTTTGGAGCTTAAAATTTTGGCACCCATTCACTTGCAATGTATGGACCTACAGAGCTGAGAAATTCTTCTAAAAATCTTGATTTGAATTCAGCAGATGAAAGAAAGTCATACACATCTGGGATGGCATGGAGGTGAGTAAACGATGAGAGAATTTTCATTTTTGGGTAAACTATTCCTTTAAGACATCCTGTATAGAACTCCTATATTGTACGCTCTATACCGCCTAAAATGCCCCAGTGTCAATAACCCTGCCCTCCCTACATTTGCAGTGGTAGAATAGTTAGAGCGGTTTGCTTATTTTCCCATTAGGGCTGCAACTAACGATTATTTTGATAATAAATTAATCTAATGATTATTAGAACAATTATTCGACTATTCAGCGATTATTCGACTATTCAGCGATTATTGCAATGATTAATCATTAGATCTTAACTGATTATTCAGCTTAAAAGGTTGTATTAAACATGCTTACTAACAATAAAGAGGACAAATCATCTTATAAAAATACCTCTAAATGACATTCAATTGAATTAAAGGGGAAAAAAAAACTTTTATTGTTTAATTCAGTAAAGAAATTTACTGCAAAAAAATCTTATTGTTATCAGGTGTTTTTGTCTTGTTTTCCATTTAAAATTGTCTAAACATCCTTAAAACAATTACTTGAGAAGCAACATATAAGATATTTAGACTTGCTTTAAGAGAATGTATCTTAAATATACAGGTGCATCTCAATAAATTAGAATGTCATGGAAAAGTTCATTTATTTCAGTAATTCAACTCAAATTGTGAAACTCGTGTATTAAATCAATTCAATGCACACAGACTGAAGTAGTTTAAGTCTTTGGTTCTTTTAATTGTGATGATTTTGGCTCACATTTAACAAAAACCCACCAATTCACTATCTCAAAAAATTAGAATATTTTGACATGCCAATCAGCTAATCAACTCAAAACACCTGCAAAGTTTTCCTGAGCCTTCAAAATGGTCTCTCAGTTTGGTTCACTAGGCTACACAATCATGGATGATCTGCTGATCTGACAGTTTTCCAGAAGACAATCATTGACACCCTTCACAAGGAGGGTAAGCCACAAACATTCATTGCCAAAGAAGCTGGCTGTTCACAGAATGCTGTATCCAAGCATGTTAACAGAAAGTTGAGTGGAAGGAAAAAGTGTTGAAGAAAAAGATGCACAACCAACCGAGAGAACCGCAGCCTTATGATTGTCCAGCAAAATCGATTCAAGAATTTGGGTGAACTTCACAAGGAATGGACTGAGGCTGGGGTCAAGGCATCAAGAGCCACCACACACAGACATGTCAAGGAATTTGGCTACAGTTGTCGTATTCCTCTTGTTAAGCCACTCCTGAACCACAGACAACGTCAGAGGCGTCTTACCTGGGCTAAGGAGAAGAAGAACTGGACTGTTGCCCAGTGGTCCAAAGTCCTCTTTTCAGATGAGAGCAAGTTTTGTATTTCATTTGGAAACCAAGGTCCTAGAGTCTGGAGGAAGGGTGGAGAAGCTCATAGCCCAAGTTGCTTGAAGTCCAGTGTTAAGTTTCCACAGTCTGTGATGATTTGGGGTGCAATATCATCTGCTGGTGTTGGTCCATTGTGTTTTTTGAAAACCAAAGTCACTGCACCCGTTTACCAAGAAATTTTGGAGCACTTCATGCTTCCTTCTGCTGACCAGCTTTTAAAGATGCTGATTTCATTTTCCAGCAGGATTTGGCACCTGCCCACACTGCCAAAAGCACCAAAAGTTGGTTAAATGACCATGGTGTTGGTGTGCTTGACTGGCCAGCAAACTCACCAGACCTGAAGCCCATAGAGAATCTATGGGGTATTGTCAAGAGGAAAATGAGAAACAAGAGACCAAAAAATGCAGATGAGCTGAAGGCCACTGTCAAAGAAACCTGGGCTTCCATACCACCTCAGCAGTGCCACAAACTGATCACCTCCATGCCACGCCGAATTGAGGCAGTAATTAAAGAAAAAGGAGCCCCTACCAAGTATTGAGTACATATACAGTAAATGAACATACTTTCCAGAAGGCCAACAATTCACTAAAAAGGTTTTTTTTTTATTGGTCTTATGATGTATTCTTGAGATAGTGAATTGGTGGCTTTTTGTTAAATGTGAGCCAAAATCATCACAATTAAAAGAATTAAAGACTTAAACTACTTCAGTCTGTGTGCATTGAATTGATTTAATACACGAGTTTCACAATTTGAGTTGAATTACTGAAATAAATGAACTTTTCCATGACATTCTAATTTATTGAGATGCACCTGTAAGTGTATTTTTTCACTTGGTTATACTTCTGCACGTGCAGTAAAGACAAAATATTCTTATATTCAAGATCTATTCTCTAAAAGCAAGTCTAAATATCTTCTATGCTGCTTCTCGTGTGAATGCATCTTTTTAAAAGGATTTGTAGATATTTGTAGATATTTTTAATAGTACGTATATTATATTATATTATTAATATTGGAAAACAAGCCAAAACAAAAACAAATCAAATACGTGTTTTGTTGCAGTGTATAATGGGGCAAAGACTACACTCTCTCATCTTTCTTTTCACTTCAATCCATCTTGAACTCACAAAAAAAAAAAAAAAAAAAAAAACTTTCTGTCTTACTAATAAAGCTGCGTATTGCCAGTTTTCTTCATGAAAAGAAATGCACAGTGACACATATATTATGATTCAATAAGTCGTGAGCCATCACGTTATAATCTAGCTGCATTAAGCGTGCACGCTCGAGAGACAAGCGTCCCCGCAACAGTGTGCCTCAGCTGGAGGCAGTTTCAGTCTCTTCCCCTTAGATCAGGACATTCGCGCAACTCATAGAAGAGGCGCAGACCACACAGAGAAATGCCAGTTTCAGAGTTTATAGTTATTTACATGATCTGCTTCCGTATTATTTGAACTTTAATAAAGCTATAATGCATTAAATATAACTGCATTTAAGATGTAACACTGGTGATTCCTTTAAAGATGCTCGACACGCAAGTTTTGCTCCAGTTCCACTTATTCCACAATGAGAGTGCTTCTGTACTTACTTATTTAGAATTTTTTTTTATTTTTATTTTTTTTTTATAATTCCCTCATACTTTGCCATCTACATCACCTGAAGCTGTTTGGAAAGTTTAGAGTGCATCTGGAGTGTGAGCTGTGTAATTCTTCCTCTCCTCAATCAGGCATGAGCTGCAGTGCTGCTCTCGTGCATTATCATTAAAGTTTAATGTTATCTCATTTTACATTAAATGAGATCAAACAACTATTCGACAATGGAAATTTTTGCTGACAATTTTTTATTGTCAATGTTGTCGATAACATTGACTAATTGTTTCAGCCCTACTTCCCAATGAGAGTTGAATGACCCCACATCGCATTAAATACTACGAATAAATAATATATAAATATAAAACCTCAATGCATAATGAATGCATAATATATTTTAGCAGGGTGAAGATTTAAGTTTTAATTTCAACATTCGTTGAATATTCGACTACTGTACGTAAGGAACCATATAAAAAGTCTACACACTGCACTTAAATGTTGGTGGCGTCCAAGTGTTCATTCAGTAAACTTGCACGTTCTATCTTATTTCCACATTTTTTAGGTTGTAATGTTTTATGTATAACGTGCACGTCAATTGAATGAATGCTTGGACACTGACAATGTTTTAGCACTATGAGGGGAATTTTTAGACAGTTCACTTTTTAAACAGCATTTTCAAATTGTTGTATATATAATTATGCATGCAGCTTTAATTACCTCATAGTAATTGCGATACTGAATTAAATATTATTTGTACTTTTGAAAAAAAAATATAATATGTTACACTACAGGACCATTTAAAATCAACTGTGGAGCGGGACCTGGTCGTGTGTCTGTCACTGGGGAGAGAGGAAGGGCCATCACTTGGTGATTAATGATGCGTAACACCTGTTTCTCATTACAGTGACGACAGAGATGGGCTTGAAAAGGCCGCCGAGAACGCCAGTGAGGGTGAGAGAGTTGCGTGAACCTGAAAAGCCACTTCTGTATCTTGGAAGCATGTTTGGTGTTTGTGAAGCTGAAATGCCTGCTATTTGTTTATGAAGCTGAAAAGCCTATTCTTTGTCTGTAAAGCTGAACGCTTGAATAAAAGCTGATTTACCTGGACTGCCAACCCATTTCCCACTTCCTTCCTGCTGGAACCTTTACATCAACCTATTTAATATTTAAAGTTAAATATTTGCTTAACCTCAACTGGCCGACACACCTCAGGTGAGTCTACCAGTTAAGAGGTTAAAAATGGCACAATCTTAAAAGAAATGATGACCATTTACAAGATTTGTGCATAGTCTTTATACTACATAAATTCTGTCATTAATTTTACTCAATCATTTTACATTGAGTAAAATTATACATCATAACATTTGGAGAAGCCCCAAATGTTATGATGTATAAACATAAACATTTGTCATTTTCATCATAGTTTTTCCTAAATTTTGGTTGGTAAATCTTTGTTTGTCTTTAAAAAATAGCACTATGTTAGCATATATTTAAGTAGCAAATGTTGTTTTATACTTGTACAGAGGACATTTAAGGTATAATGCAGTGGCTCCCTACAAGCACACCTGGCCCTAGTGGAGTCTCTATACAAATGAATACTCTAAACATTTCTTTTGTTCACTCTAATAACAGTGATAACAACTTTATCAGACACATCACCTGGCAGGTAGTGCACGTGTTCCAACACTTTGCGTAGTGATGCTTTTGTGGGAATGATGCGAGTTCAAGTCCAACTAATTTCCCATTCGCTTTCCTGTCTCATCCTTTCTTGACTCCACTCTCATCCATCTCATTATAAAGGCCAGCAAACTGATTGTGGACCTTCCACTTAGCTTCATTTCCCACAATCATTGTTCACCTGTTTATTCTTAGTCCAGAGAGGAGCTGTCAGTCACCGCCTGTCACTGTCAGTTATGGTAAGGGGTGACATGATATGTGAAAAACCCCAGAATTCCACAGTGCACTGTCCTGCATGTGTGAATGCCCTTGTGCAATGTCACCACTGACGTAATCTCTGATAAGCAACGTATCTTTAAAGCTTTACCTCATACAGAATTTGGACCTCTCTCTCTCTCTCTCTCTCTCTCTCTCTCTCTCTCTCTCTCTCACTTCAAACTCTTGCTGGTGCTCTCTCTCTCTCTTTCATCTTAAATTGCAGACAGGGGACGGGACCAAAACAGATCAATTAAATTTCAATTTCAAACTTGAGGTCAAACTAATTTTAGAATGTGTGGTATTTAGCCTTGAACATGTCTCCCTCTGAGGGTCCTGTCCGGGCTGAATACATCGTGTAATAGGAACATTTAGTCCAGTCATTTGAAGTTTGCTGTCTCTGGAGAGGAGTCACTGCTTCTGTAGAGAGTGTAGAAGGCAAAGTTGAAGTGGTGCATTTGCTCCTTTGGTGACTGCATTGTGATGAGGTTTTCAGAGAGTTGTCAGATGGTTTAAAGATCCAAAGAATTAATTCACCCATAAAGATTTATATGTTATAAACTTGTTTATCTCCATCAGTGTGACAGGGTGATCATAACTCTGGCCTTACGACGTTGCTTACCCTGATGGATTCAATTCTGGCCTAGAGTGAGGACAAACTACGCTGTCCAGAAAAATTCTGGCCAAACCATACACTGTCTTTGATGATATTTCCACTACTTTGCAGTAGTTCACTGTTATCTAATCAATAATTACTGAATTTGATTTGCCTCATTGAGAAGTAATAACTATGGCCAATTTAATATAACTAATAATGAATTACTCATTATAGCATTAAAGCAGAAGTTCACCCAATAATGAAAATTCTCTCATTAATTACTCACCCTCATGCCATCCCAGATGTGTATGACTTTCTTCTTCTGCAGAACACAAATGAAGATTTTTAGAAGAATATCTCAGCTCTGTAGGTCCATACAATGCAAGTGAATGGGTGCCAAAATCTTGATGCTCCAAAAAACACATATTGCCATCATAAAAGTAATCATACAACTCCAGTGGATTAATTAATGTCTTCTGAAGCTAAATGCTAGGTGTGTGTAAGAAAAATATCAATATATACAACTTTTTACTATGAAAGTTCACTTCCACCTAGCTGTGGTATGCATGGTCATAATACACACTGCCTCTCGCGTGATGTAGTACGTTGGAAAAAACATTACATACGGAATCGCAGTTTGTTTCCACCAAAGGAGGAATGTTTTACAGAAGCTGAATTGGTTTTGCTATAGAATTGTGTTTGCATTTCTTTTTCAAGATGGTGCTTGCATGTGCTTTTCCTGGTCTAGTGCCTCAACCTACAGAAAACCTACTGGTATCATCACAAGAAGAAAGACTAACTTTTCACAGATCTTCTATCAATGATCCTGAGCGACTGAAGCTATGGCTGCTTGCTGTTTACTGGGATATTAAAATACCCATTGACACTGAAAATACCGAGGGTGTACAGTAAAAATTTTTCCCCTGCCGATTTCAGACCAGCTGAGGGATGCATGCCAATGTGTTTATGTCACGCGAGAGGCAGCTTGAACTCCACCCTCTCGTGAACTCGTATACCACAGCTGGCCGTAAGCAAAGATTTATAGTAAAAAAAGTTTTAAATATTAATCTATTTCTTACACACACCTAGCGTTTCACTTCAGAAGACAGTAATTCATCTAGTGGAGTCATATAGATATATATGTGCTTTTTGGAGCTTCAAGATTTTGGCACCCATTTGCATTGTATGGACCTACAGAGCTGAGATATACTTCTAAATATTTTAATTTGTGTTCTGCAGAAGAAAGAAAGTCATACACATCTGGGATGACATGAGGCCGAGTAAATGATGAGAGAATTAAAATTTTTGGGTGAACTAATCCCTTTAAAGCCTCAAAATCCAAGACACTGCATCTCAAGTACTTTAACCAGACTTAAGTTAACCTGATCAATTTATGAATATAGCACCCCTCAAAATCACTGCCTGGTGGAATCATTTTAGAATCATTTAGTCTCTGAATCTATATACTGGTCAATGGCAAATAAGGATGTCAGAGATGATAAAAAGGAAAAACCTTTGAAAAATCAGCTTTATATTGCAGGTGGCAAATTCTTATAAATGGAGTTCTTAACAAAAGTTCAGAAGGAGCATGTTCATTTAATCCAACCAATCAATGCTGGATTTAAAGCGTATTTAAGCCAGTGCTTACCTCTATCCTGTGGCAGTTCTTCTAGAATTTGGCACCGCCCACTTACCCATGTCAGATCCATAAAACAGATGACCTACCTTCACTGTATACCTGTAGTACAGCTTAATATGGCTGGATACAGGTCCTCTCATCTTAACTTCCAGCTGGAGTGGTGCCACCGCATTTGGACATTGCTCAGGCTTCACGTCACTTGAGCTCTATCACAGCTTTAATTTGAGGCAAGGAAATCAAAGATCAGTAATGATTTCAAACCTTTTCCAACACTCTCCAGTTTCAAACCAGTACTCCTACTCAGGTGTTTAATTCCTCTCAGCCCTGATTACCTTGCCCATTCTAGGGTGCGTTCCATTAAGAAGTGATCATCCCTGTGCTCTATTCCCTTCTAAGACTTTTCAATCCACTGTGAGGGCTAAACGGTGTGGGGCTTTTGGAACTCGCCTTTTAAGCCTTTTATTGGAATTTCTGTTCAAAGTTGTTTCACATGACTATAACTATTGTTCTCCCTTCAAACTGCCCTTCGGAGGGTGATTTATTCCTTTTGGAACACAGGGCCAATCACGCAACAAGAAAACTTCCTTTCAAATGACCGCTACTCTAAATTATCAATATCTCTCCAAACCAGAGCAACCTTTTAGCTTGAGCCGGATGATTCGGCCTCAAATTTTGCTTTTATCCTCAGAATATTTCAGTTATTCTGTAGAATTTTATTCAACTATACTGCAAATGGGGTCCATATATTTTTAATCCAATTCTTGAGCACAAACTCTAAATCATGTTGTATGTTCACTGTCATAATGAGACGAGTCATCTTGTCCGAGTATAATACAGAATTAATTGAATTACAATACATTCGGAGAATAATCTACTAAACTCCCAAACCATACATACGTATAAGCTAAAAAAAATCAGACCACAGACAGTCATCCAAGATAACAGAGCTTAGCAACAACCATGCGTAACTTTGAAGGGACGACACGCATGCCTCAGTGGTTGAAGTGCCTTTACGGATCTCATCCAGCTCTGGAATTTTATTACATGCAACATGCCCAGGGGAATGACAGCGGACGTCACAATCATAAGCCCCAACAGCCTGTTAAATGTTCTCGCTGGGAGAACACGTCCCACTCTGAACATCGATAGGCACTGGCGTAACGACTAAACACGAGCTGGTAACAGATGTGCCCACATCGCCAGCGAGTCCAGTTCCACACCGAGAAATAGAGTTTGTTGCCTTGGAAACAGGACACTCTTGTCTAGGTTGGCTCGCAGCCCTAAATTCTTTAAATGGCTGAGAATGACATCTTGATGCTGGCCAGCCAGACTCCCTGAGTAAGCTAACACCAACCAATCATCGAGATAATTCAAAATGCACATGCCTTGAAGCCTCAAATGCGTCAAAGCTGCATCCATGCATTTCATGAATGTGCGTGGTGAAAAAGCAAGCCCGAATGGAAGGACGCATGACAAAAACCCAGACAGCTCACACACATGTTGTGAGTATCTCTGCTGAGGATGAACTGTGTACAGAGAGGTTAGCACTTCTTGAAAGACATCCTCAAGTTGCCACTCAAAAAGGGAGAAAATTTTTTCCTCGCTTCGATGTGAGTCACTAGAAACAACAGAGGGTTAGAAAAATTAGTGCACGGAAGTAATAAAATCTGAGTGATGCCGCTATGGGCTGTTGCTTATAAGGAGCTCATGACCAACTCTTTGGGGATGTCACTTAAATGCCATCAGTCAATGAATTGGCGTGATTGTATAACGACTTCAGACCACGTGATCACTGACGTGCTCCCAATTATGTCATCACGCAGTGTAGAGTTCCTACCAAAGGGAACTTTGAATTCATTTGATGAAGAGATCTAAAGCCCTGTCCCTCAACCTAGTGTGCTGCCATTTGCCAACAGCCTACATAGGCAACTGCATTGCCTTCTAAGGCAGCATCCAAACCGAAATGGAATCTCAATAATGACTGATTTGGAACACTCTATATGGGCAGCATCTCTGTGTGTCAAACATATAGTGATCCTGATGTAAAGTGCTGTTCAAATAAGCATTTGTTTATGTATGTTTGTATGAAAGTATGTATGCTTGCAAAAATTATCATCAGCCCTTGACAACAGGAAGCTTGATTTCAAATTGATTCCAATAGATTTTGACATTAATATGTTGTTAAGCTAATGGCACAGCACTCTAACAAGCATACAATTCATAAGAACACAAATATTTTGCAAAATTGTCAATTTTTAAGTAGACTGAGCTCTTTTTATTAATACGTGAACATTTTTGTCATTTCTTCATGCATTTTGGGATTACCTTATGCACATAGTATGCAATGCTGCCTTAGAATTTGGCTAAAATGCTGTATCTTAGAAAGTGGCATGTGTTACTGCCTTCCTTTACATCTGGAACATGTCTATTATGCATTGAAATTCTGAATAGATATTGGTTTTGTGGTTGGCTCTTGTCAGTTAGACTGAAGAACTTCCTTTTAGTGGTTGCCTGAATCTCTAAAGGTACTTGGGGCAACCAAAAGCTATATGTGCAAAATTACCACAATGTTAGAGTGTAAATATTGTCCTAAAGTCAGTCTTAGAAAGGTCATTTTTTCTAGTGAATAGCTTTCACTTGTATTTTTGGTCTGGTCTGGTTATGGGGCTGCCTGATCTGTTCAGAAATATGGCCCACAAGAACCCTGCCACCAATCCAGTTCACAGTGTAAATGAAGATTTAAATTAGCTGAAAAGGCAGTGTTGTAATTTTGTTGTGCTTTTTTATGACACATAACCCCATGGGAATAACCAGCTGATGGTGGTCTCATTTACTTCCTGTGTGTGTGTGTGTGTGGCAAAAGTTTGAGCATGGGACAGGTGTCTTCATGATGACAGGTAAATTGGCCAGGTGTGTGGGGGATTATTTTACCTACAGTAAATTATGTCGTTAAACTCCTCCGCAACATCTGGACAGTAGAGATTTCAGCTATGGCTGGGTTGCTATATAGGGGGAAGAGAGTCCCGATGGACTTGAAATGAAATATGTTTTCTAATATTTTGAAGGATTATTCTGTTTTTTTATAACATTATGTGTGTGTGTAATCTATGTACCACAGACAATAATTTCTGCTCATGCATTAATATGCAAAAGAGAACATTTGTTGTACATAAAAGAGCAGCATGAACATTGTGTAAATTCTCCTTTTGTGTTCTAAGGAAAGACACAAGTTTGGAACAAGATGAGGGTGAGTAAATGATGATAGAGTTTTCATTTTTGGCTGAACAAATGCTTCAATTAATTTTGAACCTGTTCTCAGAAAAAGTGTAAAGAGAAAAGGTAAGGAAAGTTATACAATATACAGTGTAAATGCATTAAATATTCCCTTCTGCATTTAAATGTATGCAGGTGTGTTTGAAGCATTAGCTATACTGCAGTATATGAATGTCTTTCATGGTTGCAGGGTTGCACTGGGGGCAAGTGTACAAAGCTGTATGTAAATGCTCTTTGACATGACAGTGGTCTGTTTTTCTCTCTGCAGACTCAGTGGAGCAACACAAGCCCTTGAGTCAACACACAGACACGACAGATGCCAAGACCTCTATTTGCCATTATAAATAACACCACCACTAAAACAACAGAAACACACCATGTCCATGCTAAATAATAATAATAATAATAATAATAATAGATATATATATATTTTTTAAACCTGCCCATTTTGTTTAATGGGGTTCTCCCATTTTCCAGGCTGGGTGATCAGCTGACCAGCTAAACCAAGCTTTTTTACAAGCAGGGTGGTTCACTGGTCTCCTACCCTGGTCTGGCTGGTTTGTTTGTTTGTCGTTGTTTTTGTTTTTGTTTCAGAGGGGTTTTGGGCACAAGTCAGGCTGGGAGATTTCCTGGTGAAACAGCTTAACAGCCTTTTGACAAGGCTAGTCAATCTGGTTCCTGCTTCCTCCCTTCCCGGGTTTCGGCACCAGTGTGGCAGACAAGCCTCTCGTTCGTCGGTAAAGGAGGAAGCAGGAACTGGATTGGCACTCAACAAGACTTTAATTACAACTTAAAACACTGAACTGGAACATAATAACATGACGACACACACACATCTCCCTGTATGTCTCTCTGTCTCTGCAACATTCCCGACTCCTCTTATCTCTCTCCCGCTGATTGGGCTGCTCAGCACCAGGTGCACACACTCACAGCCTGGCCATGCCCTCCTCCTTGTCACATATAGTCTTTGCAATTCAGTCTTATACACACAAAATACACAAGCACTTGTTACCGTTGGGGCCCGTTTCATTGGTGCACATAACAGATGATGAATTCGTTGCGTGTACATTGAACGTGATGTGACTTCAAATCCACTTATGTTACATCCAGGGAGAGAAACGAAGAGTCAATGGTGAGTTACTCACTCCACAATTCACTGTCTCTCCGCACGTGCGACGAAGCATGAGAGTGATCTGTGAGTCCCATCCTTCCGTGATGAAAGCACAGCGATCAATCTGTCCATCAACTGGCGCCATGCCGACACACATTCGTGGTGCGATGATGTAGAGTTTTGACGGCTCCGTAGCATTTTTTCAGCTTCTCTTGGCAACAGAGTCACTCATCTCAATGGTCATTAGCATTTAGCATGCTACCGTTATCAGCAGAGCAAACTCAGACAAAATGATGCTCCACAGTTAACTAAACTTTCTCACACAATGTAAAGTGTTACCAAAACAAACACGTTACTCACAGGATACATCTCTCATGTTTGGGCCCTATACAGAAAGTATATTAGTCTCCGAAACGGCGACTAAGAGAACGAAAGACATGCTGTCTCGCAATCTACGCGGGGATTCCCAACCTCTTCCTCATGCAGCAGAAAAGTAGAGGTGTGAGCCAAGCAGACTAATCACTGATTGGCCAGCAAAATAATACCTTATCTCAAAAACACCTTGCATTGGCTATGAACAAAAATAAACAGGAGAAAATAAAGAAAGCATTTTTGTACAGGTAGTTTATATAGTTCATATAAAACGTAAACAAAAATAAATACAATAAAAATGCATTTTAACATTATCATTGTTGCAATTTATACTCAAATAAATTGTACATTTTTAGGGGTCCCTACACTCTTCCCCCACCAAAGATCCAGTATGCCCCCATGCTGGTGAAAAGGGAAACAAAAATACTACCCATCCTTAGACACTGACTATTGGTTTAAAGACAAGAGTAGGACTACATGGCATAAGTACAGGTCTGTTTTTACACGCACTACACAGAGCTTCAGAGTTGCACCACCAAGCAGGTGAATTGCTAAAGCCATCAATAAGATATTGTGTTTCTGCAGCTGCCACATTTACATTGCAACACATTGATGCAACAGGTTCTGTACGTGGCATGCCAAGTGTGTCATAAGTGAATCTGGCATTAGGCTTTCTATTCCTGGAGGATCTACGCACAACGGGAGGTACCACATCTGACTGAGCTTCCGTATACTCACCTGTAGTGTTAGTGAAGTACTCTTATGACCTAGAGCCATTCATTATCAGTGACTTCAATACTTTCATCAACAACTTTGGGTTGGACACCAGCAAGTTCATTCTGAAAAGGAACTGTCAGCACAAGAATCACAGGACTCTGAGACTTCCACATCTGCATCAGGAGCTGCCTTCTGTGACTCCTCACTCACTTGATTAGGGACCTTTGCTACATCCTCTGCATAAAACCCATACTCAGACTCAGAATCTGAAAAACTCCCTTGTGAAACTGTATCAGGTGGGTGCAATGCCTTTTGCTCAGCAGTTTTCTGTTTTTCTTTTAGCCCTAAGGGAAGGACTAGGTCTTGTGTCCATCTGGGGACGTAATCTGACTTCTTGTGCCAGAGGCAGGATGTGATTTTTATGCATCACCTTGACTGACACACTACCATCAACAGGTTTCAATCGATACACTGGAATATCTGGCAACTGGCTTTTAACTACATAGGGATTAGTATTCCACCTGTCTGCTAACTTTTGTTTCCCTTTTAGTTTGAGATTTCAAATCAAAACACTGTCTCCACAGTTCAAACTATGATAACAGACCTTTTTATCATACCTCTCTTTATTACTCTGATTCATCTTGGTGGCAGTAGCTTCAGCTAACTGAAAGCTGCTTTCATTTCCTATTTCATTTTGGACACATAATTTAGGTACAACATGGATGAAATGCTATCAGCAGAAACATCAAAGCAAACATCAACTGGTAATCTGGCCTCCCTGCCAAACATAAGGAAGTAGGCGAATAGCCAGTTGTCTCATTGGGGGTACAATTATAGGCATGTACCAGATGTGCGATATGTTGACTCCACTTAGATTTATGACTGGGCTCAAGGGTACCCAACATGTCCAACAGGGTCCGGTTGAACCGCTCAGGTTGGGGATCCCCTTGCGGATGGTAGGGGGATGTTCAGGACTTCTTAATGCCCAGCATGGTCAACATATCAGACACTAACTGGCTCTCAAAATCCCTGTCTTGGTCTGAGTGTATTCGATTTGGCAGGCCGTAATGGATAAAATACTTTTTCCCACAAGTCCAAGCCTTTTGGTCCTTTGTGGGAAAAGCTTGAGCATAACGTGTGAAATGGTCAGAGACCACCAACACATTACACACATTATGAAAGTCTGATTCGAGAGAAAGAAAGTCAGTACAGACAAGATCCATGGGAACTGAACTCTGCATATGGGACAAAGGAGCAGCTCGTTTTCCTCTTTATGCATCGTTCACATGTCTTACAGTAGGCCTCTACATCACGCTTCATATGTGGCCAGTAGAATATGTCACGAACAAGACTATAAGACTTATCGAACCCTAGGTGTCCGATCTTGTCATGTAAAGATTTAAAGACAATGCCATAAAATTTTTTAAGAAGCACAAGCTGTCGCCCCACTTGATGTTCATTCTGCTTAAGAGTCTTTTACAACAACCCACTGTCCATTGACAACTTTTCAAATTCCCTTTTCAGGAGCTTAATTTCTGGGTGATTGCTCTGAACACTACTTGCAGGTTTCTTTTCCCAAACAGCTTGCCACTCCTCACTTATGCATGGATCACTATTCTGAGCAGCTTGAAGCTCACTTGGGCTAAGAGCAGGCAACTGACCTGTAGCTAATGCAGTAGAATGACAATATGCCTTGGCATACGACACAGATGGAATACATGATCTGCTCTTTCCTCAGCAGTCAAAGACTGACAGATAGCTCGCACACCGGTGCTGGATTTTCTTGCCACTCATCATCTGCAGCCAGGCAAGTATGTGGATGCCTAGACAATGCATCGGCATCAACATTCTTTCGACCTGGTCTGTACTTCAGGCTGTAAGTGCTCAATGCTGACAACCAACAATGACCAGTTGCATCGAGTTTTTCTGATTTCAAAATATAGGTTAGAGGGTTGTTATCTGTTCTAACCTCAAACTGGACACCGTAGTGATAGTCATGCATCTGTTTCCAATTGCCCACTTCAAAGCCAAAAACTCCATCTTATGGACTGGATAATTTCACTCTGAAGGGGACAAGCTTTGGCTGATGAAGGCAACCGGGTGCAGCCTTTCATCATGGTCTTGGTACAAAACTCCTTCAATTCCCTCCATGCTTGTGTCGACTTACAAGACATAGGGCTTTTGTACATTGGCGAAAGCTAACACAGGAGCCTGTGTCAGTCACGTCTTGAGATTTTGAAAAGCAGTCTCACAATGGCTAGTCCATCTCAATCCAAAAGGTTCAAAGGGTTTGCAGTAAGTCTTGTTGTCTCCTGAATTGGGTGAATTAAGATTATTTTTCATTTTAGGATGAGAATGAGATGAATACCCTTGCAGCATTTTGTTAATGGGCCAGCACAATTTTGAGAAATTATTCATGAAACAGCGATAATAACTACAAAACCCTAAAAATTACTGAGTTCAGTCACTGTTTGAGGTTGAAGCCAGGATGCAACAGCCTCTATCTTGGAAGGGTCAGTGGCTATTCCTTCCTATGAAACAATATGGCCCACATAGTTCCTGCCAAACTGGCACTTGTCCAGCGAGATTTTCAATCCTTAATTTCTCAGCCTATCCAGGATCTTTAACAGTCGCTCTTCGTGCTCTTCCAAAGTCCATCCAGAACTAATGAAATCGTCCAAGTAGACCAGCACTTCCAAAAAATGTATATCTCCCACAGTCCTCTCCATGACTCTTTGGAAAGTGGCAGGCACTCCATAAATCCCTTGAGGCATGTGCTCAAATTTAAAGAAACCTAAGGGACAGATGAATGCAGTCTTCTCTTTATCAGTATCACTCATGGGTACTTGATAATACCCACTTCTCAAATCTAAAATGGTGAACCACTTGCTATGGCAAGTACAATGTATGGCATCCTCGATTTGGGGAACAGTGTACTGGTCTGGTATGGTCCATTGCTTAAGCATTTGATAGTCCACACACATTCTGACCTTCCCCGACTTCTTCCGTGCCACCACTATGGGGGTAAGCATAGGGACTTCTGGACTCTGAGATTATGGCATTGTTCTGGAGTTCTTGTTGGTGCTGGTGCACATCCTCCCAATCAGCCGGGGTGAGGCGACGGGATTTTTCCCTAAAATAATGCAAATTATTCAGCCTTATCTCATGTTTTGTGCTTTTGGAACACCCCACATCCCATTCATGAAGGGAAAACACTTCTGGTCTCTACAACATTTTCTCACACAGCCTCTGTTTCGCTTCTTCTGGCATAGGAGAATTTCCAAAATCAAAATATGCATGAGAAAGTTCCTTTTGATCAGGTGGCTGATTAGGAGAAAGCTGTGGCACCAGTGCCACTGGAAATATGTGAGCAAGGGGAGTTCCACACTTCACCCTCACTTCCTGAGTAGAGATGTTCTGAACAGTCACAATAATACATCGGCTTGACACAACCGAAGCTGAGTGAACTTCAGGCCTCACCTGTAATTCCACAGAAAAAGCAGTATCTTCGACGGTGGCTTGGTCCACTAACACCAATGATTCAGTCATTTCACCAGGAAACTTGGGTAAACCGGAAAGTTGAAAAACTTGGCCAGGCTTCAAATAGACTGACATATGCTTCACAAACCAAACTTTACTGTACTTGTCTGTCTCATCTTGTGACACATCTGCTTGCTTGATAGACTCATAAGCTTTTTTGATTACCACATGTATAGTCAAAGTGCTCAAAAACCTCTCTCCAGCTTGCTTTCGACAAGACTCAAACAGCTTCCTCACTAAGTGAGTATTGGTCCCAACCAAAATTGCTATTTCCTCTCTTTTCAAAGGGTCTGGACACACTATGGCAAGAGTGTCAACCACCTGATGCACTCCAGCCACAGTTTCAGTAAACTCAAGTCTGAGGGGTAAGTATCAATTATATGGATATTTGTGAGAGCACAGACCCCATATCTCGAGGTTTTCTACAGGCTGGAGAGGCAAGTGTTTCAAATACATATCATAAAAACTACAATACATTATAGTGACCTGAGAACCGCTGTCAAGAAGGGCTCTTGTATAAATCCCTTCTATTTGAAACGGCACCTCAGAGACAGGTCCCTGCAGGTAATGATGAGTGGCTAACATTAGTAGGAGATGGACAGTGGGTGGAACCTGCATCACCTGGAGCCCCATGCCATTCCGTCACTGAGCTCCAACCAAGTTTCCCTGTGGGTGACGCATTTTTATCAGCTTCTGATTTACCTTTCTTAGATCTTCAGTTGGTTTGCATCCCCCCTTTTATGGCCATCTTCACCACAGTTGTAGCAGAATATACCAGGCATAGACAACCTGGGAGGTTTAAGCTTGTGAGGACTTTCCCAGATGACAGTTTTAGGCACCTGTCTGGCGGTTTTCTGTACAACACGGTCAGAAGTCACAGTGGCCACACTCAACAGTTGGCTCACCTGTGCAGACAACTCCTTAACCTCCTTCATCAGGTTATGTAATTCAGGCAGCACTGACACCTGTGGAGATACAACAGTGGCAACAAAAGCTTAAAACCTTCTCGTGCGGTTACCCAGTGTTCTTCCTCTCTCACCTCTTTCATCAACTGGGAAAAAGAAGGGGGATCTTGCAGTGTATGAGTCATTCTCACTTGCAAGGCAACCATATCAGTAGTGAGGGCTCCCTTAATAAGCCGTTCAATGCAGGCCCATATCATGCCAGCTGCATCAATCCCACCCTTCAGAAAAGCACAATGGAGAAGTGTATCTAACCTGTACAAGAAAGCATAACGTTTCTCTCCATTTTCCTGATAGGTATGATGAAACCTAGCCATCAGGTCTGGCCCACCCTCAGTAGTACCATACACAGTTTCACGTAAGGGGAGTACAAAGTACTCAGTGGCAATAGCAGATGGGTTGCTCACTTTCAAAAACCTGACAATATCAGAAGCAGGGCCCCGCAAACTTTCAACAATGCATTGCTTCTTTGCCACCTCTGTGCACTGCCATTCACTGATCATTTGAGGGGCCTGCTCCATCCAGATTTCATACTCTTCTTCACCTGGATGGACAGGTTTCAACCCTGAGAAAAACCGCAGTTTTCTATAACCAGGCCCATCGCTAGACACCTGATTACAATGGTCCACTAGTTTACCTATAGCATCAACTAGATATGCACTGATATCAGATATAGGGTTCTGATTTCCCAAGACAATGGCCTTCACCTCCTCCATGGATTTACCTTCCTGCTGTATCAAAGTTTGCAGCTTGAGCTGGAAAGTATCACCATCTGAGGCAGGAACAGGAGCTGTCTGGCTATTAATTAAATTGACAGGCCAGGGTCCATCTTCCCCCTCAATACCCACTTCAGGAGGTACAGTGCTAGGATCTAGATCAGTACTAGTCTCTACTAAGATGAATAACTGCCTGCCAGTTGAATCTCTGCGCTGACAACTAATTTTGGCACAACCAAAAGCTTTCACTGTATTTAGCACTTTGTCAATAGTCTCATCACTAGTGACCAAAGGCACATCACTCAGCACAAAAGCACAAGTCAAACTAACATTCTCCTCCCGGCTCCACTCAATAATCTAAGAAAGGTCCATTCTTCATGTGATTGGAATTAAAGCACTGATTTTGTGTGCCAAAATACTAAAATACAGAAAAACTGTCTCTGGTCTGAACAAAACGAAGTGGGAACAAAATATTGGTAAAAAGAAAAGCGTGGCTACTTATATGCCGCTCTCCCCATGCTCACTGGAATTAGAGACAGGTGTTACACATAATCTAGCTCAGGTGCATAATCTCGCTTGACCACGCACCCGCTGCCACATATCCCCACCGCCCGACTCAAGCCGGGGAGATATCCAGCCTGTCTACCCCCCCCCCCCATTTCTGGAAAGGAAGTCAGCGACAGCCATCTGCGCTCCCGGTCTGTGGACCACCTTGAACTTAAATGGCTGAAGAGCCAAATACCAACGGGTGATCCGCGCATTGGTATCCTTCATGTGGTGAAGCCATTGGAGTGGGGGCATGATCCGAGCAGAGGGTGAAGGCCCGCCGCAACAGGTAGTACCGGAGAGTGAGAACCGCCCACTTGATGGCGAGACACTTCTTCTCTACGGTGCTGTATTTAGTCTCCCTCATTGAGAGCTTGTGGCTAATGTACAGCACCGTGCGCTCCTCCCCCTCCACCACCTGCAAGAGTATGGCCCCCAGCCCTCTGTCTGAAGCGTCCGTCTGCAAGACAAAAGCGAGAGAGAAATCGGGTGAATGTAAAAGCGGCCCACCGCAAAGTGCGGCTTTAACCTGCATGAACGCCTGTTGACACTGCTCCGTCCACTGGACCGGGTCTGGAGCTCCCTTTTTAGTGAGATCATTCAGCGGGCTGGTGACATCCGAATAATTAGGCACAAATCTCATATGATAGCCAGCCAGCCCCAGGAACTGTCTCACCCCCTTTATGGTCTTGGGCCTCGGAGAGGTCGCAATCGCCACAGTCTTGTCAATTTGGGGACACACTTGCCCGTGGCCCAAGTGGAACCCCAGATACCGTACCTCCACCCACCCACCCAATCGCGCACTTCTTGGGGTTTGCTGTGAGTCCCGCTCATCTCAGCGATCTCAGAATTGCCCTCAGATGCTGCATTTGCTGCTGCCAATCATTGTTGTAAATGACGATGTCATCTAAGTAGGCAGCGGTGTAAGCCGAATGCAGTCTAAGGATTCGGTCCATGAGACGCTGAAACGTAGCCGGGGCTCCAAACAAACTGAACAGAAGTGTCACAAATTGGTGTAATCCAAACAGCGTGGAGAAGGCTGTTTTTTCACAGGAAATTAATAACCCTTTGTCAAATCCAGTGTCGAATAAAATCAAGCAGTGCCCAACCGATCGAGCAACTCATCAATGCGAGGCATTGGGTATGCGTCATATTTAGACACCGCGTTGACTTTTCTATAATCCACACAGAACCATACAGACCCGTCAATCTTAGGAACTAGAACAACCGGGCTGGAGCAGTTGCTGTGGGATTCCTCTGTTACCCCCATATCGAGCATTGCATCCAATTCTTCCCGGACAATTTTCTGTTTGTTCTCGGGCAATCGGTAGGGACGGCTATGTACCACCACCCCCAGCTCGGTCTCGATGTGGTGCTGTATGAGGTTTGTACGACCCAGTAGAGGGAGGTCCTTTTGCAACTCAGCAACCTCTGCGAGTTGATATGGTGAGAGGTGGTCACCGCAAGTGACCAGGGTGAAGTGATTGTGTTTTGTATTCACCTCTGGCCCGAGCTCCGCCCTCTCCGGGACTACCATAGCCAACGTCACAGGGACCGCCTCCCTCCACAATTTCAGGAGGTTGAGGTGATATATTTGACATGCGCCCACTCTATCGGTTCGCTTTACCTCATAATCGAGATCCCCCACTCGTCGTGTGACCTCAAAGGGTCCTTGCCACTTGGCAAGTAATTTGGAGCTCGATATGGGAAGTAATATGATTACCTTATCTCCCGGTGCAAATTCCTGCAGCCGAGTTCCCCTGTCATACAGTCGGCTCTTTCGTTCTTGAGCTTGGAGCAAATTCTCCTGTGTTAGTTGCCCCAGAGTGTGGAGTTCCGCTGTAAGATCAAGAACGTATTGAATTTCATTCTTACTGTTTGAAGGTCCCTCCTCCCAAGCTTCGCGCATAATATCAAGTACGCTGCGCGGCCACCGCCCATATAGCAGCTCGAATGGAGAAAATCCCGTGGAGGCTTGCAGGACCTCTCGTACTGCGAATAACAGGGGATCGAGCCATTTGTCCCAATTTCTAGCATCCTCGTGTACGAACTTACGAATCATATATATTTTTAAGGGTTTTATTAAATTGCTCCACCAGGCCATCTGTTTGTGGATGGTAAACGCTGGTGCGGATTGATTTAATGCCCAATAATTCGTAAAGCTCGCATAGTGTCCGTTACATAAAGGTTGTGCCCTGATCAGTGAGGATTTCTTTCGGAATCCCCACCCGGGAGATTATTTTGAAGAGTGCCTCCACAACACTGTGTGCTGAGATGTTGCGCAGAGGCACTGCTTCCGGATATCACGTTGCATAGTCCACTAGGACCAATACAAAGCGATGCCCACGTGCTGACCACTCTAATGGCCCGACGAGGTCCATTTCAATTCTCTTGAAGGGGACCTCGATCAGCAGAAGAGGGCACAATGGCGCTTTTGGGGTGGCCGGTGGATTCACCAGCTGGCATTCGCGGCATGCCACACACCACCTGTGGACATCGCCGCCAATGCCCGGCCAACAAAAATGGGCTATTAGGCGGTTCAGTGTTTTTCTTTCCCCTAGATGACCCGCCATGGGATTATAATGAGCCGCCTGGAACACCATTTCCCGACGGCTCCGCGGTATTAAGAGCTGGGTTGTATCTTCCTTTGTTTGAGCATCCTGCGTAACTCTATACAACCGCTCATTTTTAATTGTGAAATAGGGATATGAAAGGGTGAAACCCGGCTGGAGTTGTTGACCATCAATCACTCTCACTTGGTCAAAGGCGTGCTTGAGGGTTTCATCTCGTGACTACTCCAAAGGGAAATCCCCTTCGGGAAATCCCCAGAGGACGGGAGGGGCTGCAGCCTCTCCCCCCCCTTACGTCATCCTGATGTGGAGCAGACGAAGACGGCCCTAGCTCTGCCTCCCCTGCCAGAGCATCGCACATCTCACATATCATTGCTTTAGTTCAGGACCAATCCGCGCATATTCCCTTTAATATATTTCTAAATTCAGGCCAATAAGTCCCCAAAATCAGCGGATGGGTGAGGCGGGAACTAACCGCGGCCTTCACTCTATGTTTTGTTCCCCGAAATTTAATCACAAGGGTCACCACAGGGTAGTTGTGAATATCCCCATGCACACATTTCACCCTCACCATTTTAGCTGTGCCCAAAGCCTCGTGTTGAACCAAGCGTTGGTGGATAGTGGTTTGATTACAACCTGTGTCCACCAACGCTTGGTGAGTACCCCCCTTGACTCTTACCGGTATCCGGTACGCTCCGGCCCGATCATGGGCAGCCTGCGGAGTGTCGGGGATCTGGACCACCATTCCCAGATCCATCACAGGGCATTGATCCTGGAAGTGTCCCAGATTCCCGCAACTCCAGCAGACCGACCCAGCCGCCACGCCCACACCTGTGTCGACGGACACTTCCACCTGAGGGGGAGAGCGGTGGGGCACTGTTGATGCTGTGGGTGACGGGAAACCACCACCAGCGCCATCTGGTCGATAATTCCCTCGACGCCGCGGTCCCCCGCCAGCAGCCATTTTTGGCAGGCATCCCGAAGTCACTGAGAGAAGACAAATGGGTGGCCGGACTTTTCCAATTCCATGAACCAGAGCTTCCAGTACTGTTCTGGACTTTTGCCAACCCGTTGCAGTGTTGTCTTCCTTAGGACACCGTAGTCCAAGAGACTAGCTGCTGGCAGTTGTTGGGCTGCGAGTTGGGGCTCCCCGAACAACAAAGAAACGAGCCGGGCCGCCCATTGAGCTCGCGGCCAGCCCCAGATCTCAGCAGTCCACTCAAAGAGGTCCAGGAAGGCTTCTGGGTCATCTTCCACCTCCATCTTCATGAGCATGGGTGGTGGCATGGGGCTACTGTTGTCCGGGGTCGCAGCCGGGGCTTTCCCCTGACTTAGGAGGCTCCGGATGGCCTGCCGGTCCTCTGCCTGAGTTCTGAGGATCTCGTGGAACCGACGATCTTGGTCCTGTCGGAGCTCAAGCAGGGCCTGGTGGTAGGAGTGGTGTAGGCCAGCAAGTGACTTGAGGACCTCGGCCAATGGTGAGGACTCCGTGAGGCGTACTGTCTTTGATCTTGATTCCCGGGTTTCGGCACCAGTGTAACACAACTTCACAGAAGAAGGGAAGGAGAACACAGGGAAGCAGGTTTTCCAGGCTCAGGTAAGACTTTTAATCGGCCACTTCAATGCTACACAACTTTACAAACTCATCAGCTTCACAGGCATGTAGACATTTGAACACATTAGCTTCACAAAACACAACAGTTTAAACGCAACAACTTCAGGAGCACTGTGGCCTTCCTTGTGCCAGACTCTCTCTCTCTCTCTCTCTCTCTCTCTGTGGCTACTTATATGCCGCTCTCCCCATGCTCACTGGAATTAGAGACAGGTGTTACACATAATCTATCTGAGGTGCAAGCGCCCTTACTGCTTTCTCTCTCTCCAGACGGATGCTTGACCACGCCCCCACTGCCACAGGGATGATTATACTTAAACAAGAAACTGGGTTCCCAACAGTTGAATGGTGAGCTGGCTGGAATTTCTGTTTACCAGTAAAATTTGGTTTTTAGTGTATTGTTATTATTTGTAAATGTAATGAAATTTTTATCTGTAACTTCAAAATGTTTATCTCCACTAGGGAAATTACAGTAAGTTAGCTCACGTTTATTCTTTCCCTAAAACTAAATTTCTTTTTCTTTTTTTTTTTTTCTTTTTTTTATCCAAAATGAAATATACCATAAAAACACAGTATTTGGAAAACAGATTAACAAAGATTTATTTTAGTCTTCCACTAATGTTTCACCCCAAAATCTCTGTTGGAAACAAAAAAGCAAAAACAAATAAAATAACAAATAAGAAGAATAACAATTTAATTTAGTACCTTGTACCCTTTTTTCTTTAAATAAAATACAGTAGGCTATATACTGTAGACTTTCATCACTTCAATTCACCCTTGTTGACTATAAATATTCACTTTATAATAAATCAGTAACAGATGATTGAGTACCTCAATCAGATATAAAGTGTAACTGTTTCACAAGGAAAGAAAGTAAGAAAAACTTTTTAGTTATGAACTCTCATAAGTAACCTGAATAAGTCTTAATGGGGTATTTACTCAACACACTCTCAATACATAAAAACTTAAGAATATGAACCCATCATAAACATGACACAGAGGAGAGTTCCACCCTGAAATCATGTATGTATAGTCTTTGCAATTCAGTCTTCTAAACACGAAATACACAAGCGCGTGTTACCTTTGGGGCCCGTTTCATTGGTGCACATAACAGATGATGAATTCGTTGCATGTTACTCAGTACATTTAACGTGATGTGATTTCAAATCCACTTACATTACATCCAGGGAGAGAAACGAAGCGTCAGTGGTGAGTTACTCACTCCACAATTCACTGTCTCTCCGCACGTGCGATGAAGCATGAGATGCGATCTGTGTGTCCCATCCTTCCGTTATGAAAGCACAGTGATCAATCTGTCCATTAACCGGCATCAACACACATCCGTGGTGTGATGATGTAGAGCTTTGACGGCTCCGTAGCATTTTATTTATTTTTTTTTAGCTTCTCTTGGCGACAGAGTCACTCGTCTCAATGGTCATTAGCATTTAGCATGCTACCGTCATTAGCACGGCAAACTCCGACGATACGATGCTCCACAGTTAACTAAACTTTCTCACACAAAGTAAAGCGTTACCAAAACAAACACACATTACTCACAGGATACTTCTCTCACGTTTTGGGCCCTATACAGAAAGTATTAGTCTCCGAAATGGCAAAACTTGAGCGGAGCACGAGAGACGTGCGCTGTCTCGCAATCTGCGCAGGGATTCCCAACTTCTTCCTCATGCAGCAGGAACGTAGAGGTGTGAGCCAAGAATACTAATCATTGATTGGCCAGCAAAACAACACCTTATCTCAAAAACACCTTGCATTGGCTATATAAAAATAAACAGGAAAAATTAAACAAAGCATTCTGGTACAGGTAGTTTACATCATTCACATAAAATATAAACAAAAATAAATAGAAATAAAAATACATTTTAACATTCTTTACCTTGCCACATTGTTGCAATTTATACTCAAATAAACTGCACATTTTTAGAGGTCCCTACATATATATATATATATATATATATATATATATATATATATATATATATATATATATATAAGGCCGAAAATAAGGGACTTGGCTCACCTAAAATAATAAAAAAAATGCGATTCAATTTAATAAGCGATTGATCAGCATAGAAATCATAACAAGCAGAGTATACAGTAGCCTATATAAAATTATGTATTTTCGATAAAAGTCTTGTTAATATTAAATATATTTGAAATATACAACTGGCCATCAAAAATCACTTAATAGACTAAATCAGTGGTTCTCCACCTGGGGTCTGTGGAACGTGTCCAGGGGGTCTGTGAAAAAAACTAGAACTTCTATTGTGGCCTCAAAATGAAAGAATAACTTTGGCTGAGGGCCATGTCACTATATAAAATAATAATAATAATAATTATTAAATTATATTATATTATATTATATTATATTATATTATATTATATTATATTATATTATGTTACGTCGGTGCTTGTGGGGCTATAGCAAATTTGGAAGTGAGATTAATCCAAGCCATTTTTGCATTCAAAATGGTTAATCTGCTGCTATTGCAGTAGTGTAGTCTAGGGCATACGCAGGCATACGCCGTATGCCCACCTATCTTTCTTAGGATCTTGCGTATGCCCACCTGAAATAAGTGGTGATACGTATGGCTGCCAGAACAACGAGTAGTCTTTTGACCTGGACATTTTTCAATCTACTAACGCAATGCTGCAGCACCATTGATTGAACTGTGTGTGTGTGTGTGTTATATATATATATATATATAATTATTTTTTTTTTTTTTTTTTTTTTTTTTTGTGATTCTGAGATACAGAGATTCTCTCTAAACGCACACGGAGCTGCAGGAGTGCAACTGATGGCACTGGTAAGACAGACAGTCCGACTAAGCTGATGCACCAATCAGAACGTTCATTTCAGACGTGATTGGATATTTGTTAACCAATTTACATATATACACTGGTGGCCAAAAGTTTGGAATAATGTACAGATTTTGCTCTTATGGAAAGAAATTGGTACTTTTATTCACCAAAGTGGCACTCAACTGATCACAATGTATATAGTCAGGACATTAAAAATGTGAAAGCATTGTATAGCCTTCATTCCTCATATTCCTAATATTGACCTTAAGACATGCCAGTCTATTGCATACTGTGGCAACTCAAAACAAACACAAACACAATGTTAAGCTTCATTTAACGAACCAAATAGCTTTCAACTGTGTTTGACATAATGGCAAGTGATATTTTTAGTACCAAATTAGCAATTTAGCATGATTACTCAAGGATAAGGTGTTGGAGTGATGGCTGCTGGAAATGGGGCCTGTCTAGATTTGATAAAAAATGACTCAAATAGTGATGGTGCTGTTTTTTACATCAGTAATGTCCTGATACTATACTTTGTGATCAGTTGAATGCCACTTTGATGAATTCAAGTACCAATTTCCTTCCGAAACAGGAAAATATGTACATTATTCCAAACTTTTGGCTGGCAGTATATATATATATATATATATATATATATATACACACACACACACACACACACACACACACATTTAAATGTAACTTTAACATTAACCTTTGTGAAAATGTTATTGCACCCCTGCTAGTTTTTGATGCTCTCTTTCTCTCTCTCTCTCTCTTTTTTTTCCTTTTACTGCTGTCTGTGGTATCTTTTTTCTTTTGATATCAAATCATTTCAATTTATATTTCTTTGTAGAAAAACAATTTCACTATACACAGAAAAAGCACATAATAGTACACAAATAAAACAAATAACTTGACTCGGTGAGTCAACCGATATTGCTAATGCAGCTCAGCTACTGGTTTTTGTGCAGCATCCATGGGCAGAAAATATTTTTGAAGAGTTTTTGTTTTGTCAAGAAGTGTCAGGCAAAACAACTGGGGAGGACATTTTGAATTTGTTTGAATTATTTTATGATTAAGCATGGAGTGGACTGGGGACAATACATTTCTGTCTGCATTGACTGTGTCGGATCAATGAATGGTCAGAAAAGTGGAGAATTTGCAAAAATAAGGATGGAAATCCCCAAAATCACATCTATTCATAATGTAGAGTCATGGAGCCAGCTCTACATTATGTTCTCACAGCAGTTATTTAATTATGTGAAATCATGTTGAAGCATTCCTTTTTAAACAGTTATGCTCTGAGATGGGAGCCAAACACGATACCTTGCTGTTTTAATCAAGAGGACCGATAGTTAACTCGTGGGAAAATACTGCATTGAACTTCTGAACAAGCTGCAAGCTTTTTTGGAGGAGGCCAGGACTGAGCTGGCAACACATTTTTCAGATGCGGAATGACTGGCTAAACTTGCATGTTTGGCAAATATTTTTGGTTTGTTGAATGGCTTGAATTTATCTGTCCAGTGAAAATGTGCTTCGGTGCTTGAAGTACATAAGATCAGTGCATTTATAAGAAAATAAAGCACATTGTGGAGAATGAGACTGCTGTCTTGAATAACAGATATGCTCCTACTGTTGACAAAGATTTTGTACACAGTCTGTCTGTAAATTCGGTCACAGACAACATCCTTGTTCATCTTTCAGACCATTTCAATATGTTCTTCAAAGACATTAACGCAGAAGAATGGGACTTGGTCTGTGACCCATTTAACCTTGCTGTCATGAGCAATTGCAAGCTCACCAGCAAAGCTGTGGAGCAACTTTCAGAATAGTTCTTCGATCTGACACTTAAACTAAGCTTTGTGGATCAAGAGTCAATTTCCAGAACTCGACAAGACAACCCTGCAAATTGTGTTGCCACTTCTGTCAACCTATTTTTGTGTGGAATCATTTTCTGCTATGTCAGAAAAGTGGAGCATTACCAAGAATACAGATGGAAATCCATAATATCACAGCTACCCATTGCATATATAGTCCATATATATTCCATATGGAATAAAAGATATAGAAGACTCAGTCAAATGATGTTTACACAGCAAACTAATAAGGAACTATGCTTCTAACCACAGGTAAAGAGCTGTTTCCAACCACACAACTGTGTGATGCTGTTTGCATATGTTCGTTGGAACTACAGTTTCGGGAAACACCAAATCACTGAACTATGTTGGTAACGATGGAACTTGCGACCAAAGTTGGCTAACAATGGTTTTGGGAAACGCACCCCAGCCTACGATACCAGCTAAGACCAGCAAACCTTTTTTTTTTTCTTTTTTTTTTATATCCCTTGGTCATTTCTGTCTTTCTGTCCTTGAGAACTTTGCATATTTCTATATAACTCACAATTAACACGTGATCCAATTTCCATCGCATGGATGGATGCACATGAGTGGGCAAGTTATAGTTAATTTTCAGGCTTTTTAATGCCCTGCTCTAAATTTGTCAGTCAGAGTAATTGGAAAAGCCATTAAACTTTATGAGAGCTGTGTGAAATGTTGTTCATGTCATTATTGATTAGGAGTGCACGGAAAGCTGTAGCTTTGAGCTTTCAGTGGTGAGTGAATGACAGAAACCTGTCAGTGGACAGATCCTCCCGCAGCTGCCACCCTATCTCTTCTCTCCAGACTATTCAGATCCTATCAGCTGCGCTCTCTATGAATACCTTGCCATCACATCACAATAATTCACATTGAACCCCCTTCCTCCCTTTCTCGGTCCCACAGGAGTACCTCTCAATTGCTGAACGAAAAACAATTTCAGCCCTCTACAGTCGTTTGGCTTCCTTGCATCAGTGCAGCATCATTCTGGATGGGCAAGCTTCACACTGCTATGATTCAGCCAAGCTACATCGATTAATGACTCAGTGCTGGCAATAAACTCTTGAGCTGAGATCAGAGCCAGCACTGCATTGGTTAAACACTGTCAAGCTCAGCTGTTCTTACTGTAAATATGCTGTTGTTGCAACATTGCACTGAACATCATTCTCCAGGGAGGGATCTGAAGAACTTGAAGTCCTGTTTGTTGAATGAAATCAGTTGTGCTTAATGTGTCCCTGCCACCCGTGGGACTTAAAATAAGTGTATCTTTCAAAATAGGGCCATTTTGTTGCAGGATTGGGTTGACAGATTTTTTGTATATTCATGTTGTTTTATACAATGTGACACTTATGTACAATTTCTCCCTGAAGCACTGCAATGCTATTCTTGGATGCAATCTCCTGCATTATGTAACAGTGGAGATGGGTCTGCAAGCAAACACACAGCAATAATAATAAGAATGTACAGCAGGTTAAACTAATGCAGTGTGTTTTGTTAAGAAAAATACCCTCTAGTAACAACAGAACATGAATATCTGGAAGTAGCTTTAGAAATGTATGCATTTTCCCAGCATGCATACATTAAAATGAGGTGTGGTGCATACTGTAACATGAAATAAAATGTCGAAAATGGTTGCATTTTCTCAGAGGACATGCAATTATTTATTTTTTATTTAATTTTTTGAATTTTACATTTTGAAAATATTCAGATGAGAAAATGAGTATAAAAATAAAAAACAAAACAAAAAATATTATGAAATATGATTAAAAAAAAACAATTTAAAAAAAATTATATAAAATTAATGCTTTGGTCAGAGTATTGTTAGGGTTTGGGTTTGGAGTACCAGTATATTAATATAATTATTACTTGGATGTTTCTGAAAAATCAGAAGTGCTGTTCTTTTAATGCCATAGATATTTAAAAACCATTTTATACTCTCAGGGTGAGACCCAAATCACAATCAATCATATTTTGCTGTGTGAACATCATTTGACTTCGCATTGCACAGTGCAGGCAGCTTGTCTTCAGGAACATTCTCGCATTAAACGGTTTTCTGGTGTACATATAAATGAGCTTTAATAATTTAATGTTCGCAGAGGTTATTACTTCACCCTCTGCATAACGTAATTAATAACAGCTCTAAGTTGTTGAGCCAACGTCGTTCGAACGATGGATGTGCGACATAGTTTCTACGGTTTCGGGAAACAGTTGTGACTAGCTAGTTAATTTCCTCAACGATGCATCGTACTATGATGGTTAGGCAGTGAGTTATGTCATTGTATGGGAAATGCACCCCAGTGTAATACAGACTCATACTTTGTTGAAGAAAACAATATTGCGTTCCGTATTAAATCCATGCGGTACGCCATTTGTCCCGTATTTTAGCGGCTCACACCCAGACTGCTGACAATGTTTCACAAACCGGCAGAAACAGACCTGAAACACATACCTTTTGCGTGAGCTGTGTAAAATATCGACAGTTGCTACTGTATGTTTCACTGACAGCACACTTGACAGAAGAGGCCGGGGGAAAAGATCAATGACAATCAACGCTCGTTTTCTGTCGTGGTTTCTGTCAGAAGTAGGAGCATTGTGTCAAACATGTAGCATTCGAGTGCGTCAATATTTCTCACCATTGTGATTTAAAAACACCAGTAAATGCACATTCATAACATGATATTACATTGCTTATTTCAGTGTTAATTCGGGAACAGCGACTCTAAGAACGAGACTAAATAATGGTAGTAAAAACCGCAGCACTTTCAGTACAAAGTGCAGTGCAGTACAAGTTAAGTTGAAATGCTTAATGTGCCTTCCTTACATTTACCTTGTAATAAACACCATTTACTGCCAAAACAATGACGCTGTAGACCAAGGAGAAAAACAAAAACAAAAATACTATTTACATGATAAGTGTTTACTCTCCCACATTATATAAATCCAATATAATGCATGGTTGCTTAAAACAGTACTAAGACTTGTACTAAGACAGTGTTTTTTTGTTTGTTTTTTTTTTTAAGTGATTTATACAATGTTAACACAAAGACATACAGTATACTGTGGGGTGAACTGATTACCACATATTTAAATGGAAAGCCAGTTTGTTAAAGGAAAATTCTGGGTTCAATACAAGTTAAGCTCAGTCGACAGCATTTGTGGCATAGTGTTTTCTTTATAAAAAGCCAAAAAAATAAAATAAAAATAAAAATAAAAAAACTCACAGTAAGGCACTTACAATGGAAGTGAATGGGGGCCAATTTCTGAACTTTAAAATACTCTCTTTTCAAAAGTATAGCCACAAGACCTAAACAATATGCACGTAAACATGATTTAAGTGTGATAAAATCACTTACTAATCTTTTCTGTGTAAAGTTATAGCCAATTTTACAACCATGATGATGTAATGTCAACAAACCCTAAAACCCTTAAATTACTGTAAAAAAATATGGTTTAAACAACTTTACAGCTCAAAATAATACATGAGTTTTAAAAAAAAGAAATAATAAATTAAAGATGTCTTTCTCCACTAATTGGAGCTTCGTTCTTTTGGCCAAAAGTGGTGTATATTTGTCACATCTGCTGTCTCTTCTCCTAGCCAGTTCACACGATCCTCATCCCCTGAATACTAACCCCTCACTGGACTACAACCTGCCATTATCTCTCATACCTGTTCATTATTACTCATTATCTGTGTATTAAAGCCCTGGAGTTCTATCATTCTGTGTGAAGTTTTGCCAGTTCTTTCTCAGTCTGCAATTCTAAGCGTTTATCCCTGTTTTGGATTTTTGACCTGTGCCTGTTTATTGTGGATTTTGCCTCAGAGTTTCTCCTTTTGGATTTGTCTGCCTCTTTGGACTGCTTTCTGGTTTTTGACCTTTTTGCCTGTTTGATCACTCTATTAAACCCGCAATGGATCCTACATCTGCCTCTCAGTCTGATTCGTTACAGAAGACTTCGCCTCCAATGGATCCAGCAGATTTGTCTTCTTTACATAAGGCATTCAATGATCAGTCGGGTCTACTAGCCTCCCACCACCATCAGCTGGAACAACTGTCTACCGCTATGGAAGAAGTATTAAGTTATCTATGGGCGGCTCCTCCCAGTAGACCCTCAGGGCTGAGTGATACTGCGGCACTGGCGGCCCCATGTCCTGTATCACCTAGCACCCCTCCACAGTTGCAGTACTCTCGTCCTCCTCACATGGCTCTTCCAGGAAAATTTAACAGCACTCCTGGTCAGTGTGAGGGTTTTCTGCTGCAATGTTCCATATATATTGCCCAATGCTCTTCCTATTTCCCCACCGAAACCTCTAAAGTGGGTTTTATTACATCACTGCTCACTGGCAGAGCATTAGAGTGGGCAACAGTTGTGTGGAATCAAAATCTGGAAATTCGTGATTCATTTGATTTGTTCACATCACAATTTAAGGGTGTTTTCCAAATTCCAGTGGGAGGCGAGGATGTTGAGGATCGACTCATTCGATTCACACAAGGTGGCACCACAGCAGCCGATTATGCCCTAACCTTCTGCACACTTGCCGCTCAGAGTGGTTGGCCAGATGCACCTTTAAAAACTATATACCGTAATGGATTATCTCACCAACTACAGACTGAAATGGCCAATCAAAATGATAACCTCTCCCTGGATCAATTTATCTCACTCTCCATTAAGATTGATAATTTACTGCGAAGTCGCAGTCCTGCACCACTACCCTCTGTTAAGACCACCCCTTCAGCCATGACTTCACCTGAACCCATGCAATTGGGCCATTCACGGCTGACTAGGGAGGAGCGACAGCGACGTATTAATGCTCGCCTGTGTCTGTACTGTGGAGAGCCAGGCCATTTCCACTCCTCCTGTCCGCTTCGCCCTAAAAATTCAGTGAGTGAAGATGTTTCCTATAGTAAATATAAGTTTATGTGTTGAAGTCCAAGTTAGTTCCAGTGCTAACTCTATTTCAGTCAGCACTCTCATTGACTCAGGGGCTGCTGGAAATGTCATTGATTCTCACATTTGTGAACTACTCTCTATAGTAGATTCCTTGTGTACCTTCAGTGTCTGTTACAGCACTAGATGGACACCCACTTTGCACAGGCACCACTCAACTCATAACCCAACCTGTCCAACAGGCCCACTGGGCTCTTTTCTTCTCTAGATTCAACTTCTCAGTTACCTACTGCCCTGGCTCTAAAAACTCTAAAGCCGACGCCCTATTGTGAATCTATCCCTCTGAGTCTATTGAGCCTAACTATACTTCCCCACTCGATCATTGCTGCCCCGGTTCAGTGGAATATTATGAGGGATATTGAACAAGCTGCCCAGACCAAGTCATCTCCTCCCAGTTGTCCTAGGGATTGCACCTATGTGCCAACTGACCTTCGGCCCCGAGTCATTCACTGGGTTCATTCACCCCTCAACGACCCTGGACATACATAGCAATTGACTTCCTCACAGATTTACCTCCCTCACAAGGTAACACCACCATTATGGTGACAGCAGACCGATTCTCAAAAGCATGCCGCCTCATTCCTCTCCCAAAGTTACCCTCAGCTCTAGAGATGGCAGAGGCCTTCTTTCATCATGTATTAAAACTCTATGGCCTACCTGAGGACATTGTATCTGACCAGGGCCCACAGTTTACATCAAGGGTGTGGAGAGAATTCTACAGACTCCTCAATGTCAACCTCTCTTCCGGATATCATCCTCAATCTAATGGCCAGACAAAGTGCCTTAATCAGGAGGTGAGCCACTTCCTTCGCACCTTCTGTTTCAGTAACCAGTACAATTGGTGTCGGTTTCTCCCTTGGGCTGAATACGCTCCGAACTCCTTATGTAATTACTCAACTGATATGACTTCTTTTCAGTGCATCCTAGGCTATCAACCACCCCTCTTCCCTTGGTTGGGAGAACAAACTGAATTGCCCTCTGTCCAACATTGGATGCAGTGAAGTGACCAGGTTTGGGAATCAGCTCATGTTCACCTTCAAAGGGCAATATGTCAGCAGAAACTACAGGCAGACCGACACCGTAGACCTATCCCCACTCTCCGACCAGGCCAACGCATGTGGTTATCTACTCAGGACCTTCGCCTATGCCTTCCTTGCAAGAAGCTTTCACCCAGGTATGTGGGTCTGTTTAAAGTTATCAAACAAATTAACCCAGTCTGCTACAAACTCCAGCTACCGCCTGACTATCGTATTTCTCCCACTTTCCATATCTCCCTCCTCAAACCCCTGGTTGAGTCACCTGGAAGTCTCTCCAATAATCCTTCTCCACCTCTGGACCTTGATGGAGACACAGCATATCGAGTAAATACTCTCCTTAACTCTCGACGGCGTGGGGGTCAACTGCAGTACTTAGTGGACTGGGAGGGCTATGGGCCCAAAGAACGTTCCTGGGTATCTGCAGAGGACATTTTAGACCCTTCTCTCATTGTGGAATATCACCTAGCTCGCCCCGCTCCCAGACCTAGAGGCCGACCCCCGGCACGCCCTAAGAGGGGCCCTAAATGGGGGGTACTGTCACATCATCTGCTGTCTCTTCTCCTAGCCAGTTCACACGATCCTCATTCCCTGAATTCTAACCCCTCACTGGACTACAACCCCCATCATGCATTGCCTCATGCCATTATCTCTCACACCTGTTCATTATTACTCATTATCTGTATATTTAAGCCCTGGAGTTCTATCATTCTGTGCGAAGTCTTGCCAGTTCTTTCTCAGTCTGCAATTCTAAGTGTTTATCCCTGTTTGCCTGTTTTGGATTTTTGACCTGTGCCTGTTTATTGTGGATTTTGCCTCAGAGTTTCTCCTTTTGGATTTGTCTGCCTCACTCGATTGCTTTCTGGTTTTTGACATTTTTGCCTGTTTGATCACTTATTAAACCTGCATATGGATCCTACGTCTGCCTCTCAATCTGATTCGTTACAATATTAAAAGTGAAGGTTGATAATATTTGGTTCTTTGTCATTGTATTAAAGCAGTTTTAATTTGTATCAGTGGCCGTTAACACAAACACATGCAACCATCCGCTCGGTTTTTAGTTTACTTAGGTTTTTCTAAGTAAAGTATTTCTAGGTGGACTTCTTAAACTGTTGTGCATTGTCTCGCACAGGAGCCCCGCTAAAATAAAATAAAAATATCCTGTATTTAGATCTGGAATTTGGCATATATGGCTGGTAGAAAGTTAGCAATCAAAATTGCCAGTCCATTAACATTAAAACACACACTGTTTCAGTATTATAGCAAAAGATGTAAACATTATGCATGTTAACATGATTTTAGTGTAATAAAATAACTTACAGGGTTTACGGGTGTTGCGTTGGTGTGGGGAAAAAAGTTTTAATATTGTATATAACTTTACACATACTTCCATGTTTCCTTTTTTTATTATTATTATTATTTTTATTTTTTTTTATTTTTTGTAAATAAAAGAGGAACGAGTTATTTTTTTAATTTATTTTTTATATCAACATTATTCCAGAAAAAAAGCTCAGCTTATTGGCAATGCCTTTATCACATCACTCCAATGATTAGAGACTTTTTCAACTTTATGTAATGAATTCTCCAGGCAAGTTCACTTGCAAATCCTACTTCAAAATAAAAGACATGACACCGAACCCTTTCACTTTAATGTATTCTTCTGGTATGCAAAAGCGTTTATTGCCTCCTACATACACTGGCCTATAACAACCTCATCAATGTAGTTATTATATTTTTGAACTCTAAGATACATGTGATTTAAAAGACATAATTAACCTACTGTGACCACTGTTTTTTTCAGAGTCGAGGCAAAGTGGTGCCAGCGTATTATACGCTAAAATGAAGTCAATGGACCTCTGAACTCTTTCTTACATATTCAACTTTCTTTTTTCTTTTTTAACCCTGAGTATGAAACTGCTCTCTTTTGAACCCAAACTGATACTATCCAGGGGCTAAAGTCGAGTGTGTTTGTCCTTACGTAACTCAATAATGTCACTAAGCCACTGTGTTATGCTTTGCTTTCTGGTAATAAAACCTGAGGACATGTCTTTCAGAGACAAAATAGAACCTTCTAATGAAGCTTTAATAGAAGTCATTTTTAATAAATCACCTTGAGTGCTGTTCTCCTTTGTACACACAGTCAAGCTGCTCATTTGGGATTTCAGACATTTCCCTGTTAAATCTTTGCTCATGAAGGCTGTGGAAAATGATTTTACATTAGGTCGCATTAGCCTGGGTGACACTGGTCTCAGCCTCAGACGGCACACCAACACTGAGCAAGATGCAAATTGTACACAAAAATGGCAAAGGCTTTCTGAAATCACAAGCTCAAATCTGATTGGCTGGCTTTATTCAACTTTCAGTGGTTAGTAGGAGCAGCATCCACCTGGGAGTGAAGGCATGCTTACAAGAATGTCACTGAAATCAGTACTAATTCTGTAATGTCACAAAGGCTGGTTGAGTTCTGGCTGGTTGTCTGGCTCAAGATGATATGTTTTTGTTGGAGGAACTCATAAATTGCTCAACAGACTCAGAAAGGATGTGGGCAAAGCCACTTCATAAGGGCAGATGATTGGTGTGGGAACAGCAGAGTGGCTCTCCAGCCCCGGGAAATAAAGTCCTGGAAGATTCTTACAACACACAGGGATGAGAAAACAAAAGATTTGAGATAAAAACCTTGTTTCTTTATGGCAGATGATTGGTGCTGCAAAATTTGTACAGCTCATAACACAATTTTAGTTTATGTCAGTAAGTTAAGAATGAATGTACTATATTGTACTTAATAATGTAATTGTGCATTAGAAGAGCTTTTCAATATATTTTTCAAAAAAATTCAGATTTGTCTCACAAAGTGCACATATTACTATTTTAAAGCCATTGCAAAGCATTTATTATTATTATTATTATTATTATTATTATTATTATTATTATTATTTATTTATTTATTTAAAATTTCAGATATTTAAATATAGAAGATAAATGCAAGCCACTGTGTGGACATCTGTTGTCATGTGGAGTGTGAAAGTATAAAATATACGATATCATGGAGTAGAATATCATGAAATTCCTACTGGTACAGTAGAATTAAAGGGGTCATGACATGAGGAATCACATTTTAATTGATATTTGAACATGTAAGAGGTCATTGTATAAAATCATTCTGTAAGTTTCAGAACTCAAAACTTCCTCACTGCAAGAAGAGCATTTGTTGAAAACAAGCTGCCAAAATGACTCGTTCTCTACTTCCTCCACATTGTGATGTCACAATGTGGTAGGCATTTGTATCTGACCACCTCCAGAACAACACAACACCTACTTTACCTTATCACTTCCGTAGACCCGCCCAGTAACAGTGAGCAGTGAGATGGCATAACAGTGGGCATTTCCTGTCAGGTCTGAAAGGATAAGCAGCACCAAAGCCAAGTGTTTCTGATAGAAGGTCAGAATTAGGGTAGGAAATTATCATTTTTCACAAATATATGTTTGTAAAAACTGTTTTTTGTGCAATAAATAAATAAATAAATAATAATATTATAAGTGAACCTCAAGAAACATATTAAAAAAAAAAAAAAATAAAGGCATGTCATCACCCCTTTGAACAATGAAGTGTGTAATTTCTGTTCCATTAGCAGGTTGCATTTAGTACATACCTCCACAACAATTATACAGCATAGGTGTTATGAATGCAACAAGGCCAGCAAACTTATTACTTTTCCATGTGATATACTGCAAAGGGATGTGCCCGAAGCTGAATACCCTATTCGGAAAGGCAGGAATAATTACTTCAATAGGAATAACAGATTCATCTGAATAATATGAAAAATATTAGTTTAACTGATTATCTAAAAAGCACAAGGATAAAGCGACATTTTAAATAAACATATCCAAAACAAAGAATTTATTAATCTGTGCAGCCAATATTTCTAAAGTGTAAACCTTATGAATGAAAATGTGCATGGTGTGAATTCAGATTGGATGGCCGCAGTCTTGACTCTGTTTGCGGTGTCTGTTAATTGTGTGCGTCTGGAGCTTGTCAAGTATAATATTAACTAATATAGGACATCATGTACACTTTCCACTTCTTGAAATGTCTATGTTAATGTATCAAACAATTCACATGTATTTATTTATAGTCTAAACCTGAGCACAATGTTAAATTCCTGACCTGAAGTGATGATTTCATGTCAGAGCTCGTCTAGCTGTCTCTTAAAATTGACCACATTTACAGTATATTCACATCAACGATTAAGGTAATTATCTGGTTAAGACTTTATTCTGAAGGAAGTTAAAATGCTCCATAAATGTTTAAATGCTCCATATAGTATTCATCTATTCGGAATATTCCTGCTTATGTAAAACAAAGAAACTGAAACATTTTTTTTTTTCTTCTTCTTTATCTTTAAACTGTGCTAAATTTCAGAATGTTAAGTATTCTGAAATTATTGTTCTGAAATTATTATTTATCTTAATAATAGTGTCCTATCATAAAAAAATAAATAAAAAAATCCTAATAAACTTACGGGACTTTCATCTATTTGTAGGCTATATTTATTTTCATTTCTTTTAATGTTTGAACTTGTATTTATTATTCACTGCAAAATGTGTGCTTGACATTTCACTTTTTGCTTGACACCACCTGCCTCCAGAATAATGTTGTTATACATAAACGAAAATTCTGTTTCAGGCAGACATTAATATCAGAAATTCCAGGAGAAACCAAAGTTAACAACATATTATACAGTTAATGTAGCCTACAAATTCAGCTTTATCTGGTAAGAAAAACAATAATTCAATAATAATTTTATAATAATAATAGTAATTATTATTATTGTTATTATTATTAGGCTATTATTATAAAAAAGCATGCACAAGGCATATTTTATTAATAAAAACTATAAATGTAAGAGTAACACTTAAAAATGTGCGTTTCATTTAGTTTTGACGCACTTCTGGTTGAAGCCCCGCCCACACCTGGTTCTATCTGAATACAGAGACAGATAATTTTGTCATATGAACAATACAGACACATATACAAATAATTGTTTGGCTGCACACCCCTAATACTGTATTTACTGCATGTGTGTATATATATACAGGGTTGGAGAGTAACGGAATACATGTAACGGGATTACATATTTAAAATACAAAATATAAGTAACTGTATTCCACTACAGTTACAATTTAAATCATTGGAAATTAGAATACAGTTACATTCAAAAAGTATTTTGATTACTGAAGAGATTACTTTGCATTTTATTGTCATTTGTTTCATTTAATATTTAGTCCTTTCTGATGAAAAACATCTATACATATAAATGATGCGATCCAAAGTGCATTTGAACAGCGGTGAAACACTTTCTTATGATGTGTTACATTCATACCAGCAGACAGAGAAGTAAGTTTGAAGTAAGTTTGGAGCAGAAGAAATAGAAATAAACCTTGTGTAAATTGTCAGCTTTACGCTAAGCTAAAAATATATTTCTAGCCATTTTACATGCACGTTACCAGGCACGATCATATTTTTGGATCATAAATTCTTTTTTTCTAGTAAGATATTTTTGTATTGTTTTCCTGTAAAAATTTCTAAAAATCCTTAAAACAAGATAAATTTGATTTACCTTGTTTTAGAAACAACACTGCATAAGAGTTTTAGAATTTTCAGAGAATGTATTTTTAACATGTGTATTTTGTCACTGTACTGGGAGAGTTTTATAGTTTTATAGTGCTGAAGAAGTAATCCAGTTTAGAATACGTTACTGACCTTGAGTAATCTAACGGAATATGTTACAAATTACATTTTACAGCATGTATTCTGTAATCTGTAGTGGAATACATTTCAAAAGTAACCCTCCCAACCCTGTATATATATATATATATATGGTGTGTCCTTTAGAGCAGAACATAATGCATATTCTGCTGAACTAGTGGTTTCCAATGAGCGCTTCCAATAGGAACATTCAAACCTCTTGTAGATAGAAATTTGAAAGGCTGCAGCTCTTTTGCCATAAGCAAAACAGGTGAGAGCTTGTAAGTAAAAAGTACTAAACTCTCTTGGTTTAGTACTTTTCAAGGTGGAATTTTATGACTTACCTTAAATTATCCTGAAGACAAATAATGATGCTGCAGTGAGATAAGTCAGAGGTGCTAAGCAGAGGAATTTAAAAGGAAGGTGGAACCAGTGTGTTTGCTTAGATGTGTTTTAATGAAAGTGCTAAAAAGCGATTCTATCAAGTCTTTCCCATTCAATTCAGAAGCCATTTAAGATGAATTCTTAGAAAAATAAGGCTCACTCTGCTGTGCCTGAACAAATTAGATTTCCACCGCTACATTACATTCATTTAATGAATTCTATACATCAAATTAAAATGCAACTTCTGTGAGTTCCTTGCACAGCATCTGTTTAGAGAATTACTGAACACTGCCCTCCAGCTCTTTCTAAGAACTAATTTCTACTTTGTCAGATCGTTTGATAAAAGAAACAGTGACTGAGTGTATCTAAGCTTAATGCGTGTATTTTTTTTTTCTTTTGTATTTAAAGACATGGTGTATAAACACATACTATTTTCACAAAGCATTTACCTTCCTTATTGTGGCATATTTTTGAATGAAACAGAATATTCAGCAGGAAAAATAAATAAAAAAAATGAAACTGTGCAGGATACAACAGAACACACTGTGAGGAATACTGGAATATCTCACAATTCAATGTTCTCGACTTGACCTTCCAAAAAAAATTTCATGACAAATTTTATGGATCTGACAAATTTGGATTCAAAATGTAATATAATGAAGATAAGGAGCACAAAACGGTGAATTAAACATGCAATGTAATGAGGTCATATGACAATAATGTAGCATCCACTGATTAGAACTGCATATTCATTCTATTTCACATTATATATTTTTTTAATATTTTACTATATGGTTCTAATAATTTACATTAGTAAATGCACTAGGCATCATGAGCTAAAATGTTTTACATTCAGTAATCTTGGTAAAAGCAAACTGATAAATATACTATTGTTCATTGTCAGTTTGTTAGTGTATAATGCATTAACTAATGTTAACAAATTCATATTTTTATGTTCGGAATGTTTTTGCTGAGATTAAGATTAATAAATGTTTTCTACTGTTCATGTTAACTACTGTTAACCGTAACATGTTACCATATATATATATATATATATATATATACACACACAGTATGTAAGGGGACTTGTATCACCCTGAAGGGATTTATTTTGCGATAACAACTGTCTGAAAGTACATTATCCCGCTTATTACATGGCTACTAACCAAATAAATTAATAAGTGGACATTTAATATTGATTTGCATTGAAATTAAAGTAATTTGAGAAGAAAGAAATCATTGAACAGCTGAAACCAAACTCCAGTTTGCATCAGAGTTCTGTACTGTTGGTGTTTATTTTGTCTGACTTGTGAAAATAACTATTCAGCCTATTACAAGACTACTTGTCAAATAAATAAATAAATGCACATGAAACATTGATCTGACTTGAAAATATATATTTTTTGCTTGCTTATAGAGATCGCACAGTGATCCGAGAAGCAGGAGAGATGGCTCGCAGTACCCGGATGAGGGTCTGATACGTGGATGTTTTTTTTGACGGTCTGTCCCCGACTGGAGCTGTCCCCGGAAATGTCCCTGTTTTTATTGTGCATTCAAAACATTCCGCTAAGTGAAAATACATGGCAAGAAAGCCCCTATTGAAGCCTACCGGCAACAAGGTTAGTCGTGTGCTGTACCATAAGAGATAACCGATAGAAACAGTTAGGTGAAATAGTGTAATAATAATAATAATTATTATTATTATTATTATTATTATTATTATACAATATTGAATATCTATGTGTCATGACTACAAAGTGGAAAAAATCCCCAATAAAATGAGGCATCTAAGGGGGACAATCCCACTTCAAAAATTTATTTCAGGCCCTGATATTGTCCACAGTGTGTTTCATTTGATTTCAGTTGTAATACTGAGGGAAATGGTAGTCAAGTGAGCTCATTTCTTTTGAAATTCCTCTGCCAGTTTGCCAGCAAGCAAATTAGTAGCCTACTGTCTTACTTTTAGGAAAGTGCCAGGTAAAGATGAAGGAAAAGAGGAGAACAGAATGAATTTTAGAAGAGAGTAAGAAGAGTGATGTAAAGAGTGTGACCAAGGTCAGGTGTCCCTGTGCTGTGGAGTCAGCTGCAGTAGTTCCTGTATTCAATCATTGTTTATAAATGTTTGTTTAGTTCACATTTATGCCACAGTGTCATCTACTGTATACCGTGTAGAAAAGAATGAACTCATGTAACACAATACAATTAAAAACAATCAACTTTACCTCTGTATCGAAATTTCATTGAGACATATTCAACAGAGTATTATCCACCATAGTTCATCATATTACTACACTCACCACTGTCAAAATCAGGGACTAAAAACTAAATGTTTTTCATTTCGGTTAGTTTTGAGCAAAAATAGTATTTTTTTCATTCCGGTTCAGAAGTTCTGCAGCCTCCTTTCCAAAAGGTTACCAGTTAGAACAAAATAAAGTATGGTTAATAACGTTCTTTTTAAAGTGACAGTACTCTGCACAAAGGGGTGGGTGAAATACCAGTTGCTGTGTTGCCAGATCTCACAAGAGAAACAAGAAAAATGGTCTGTATCTCAATCTCAAAATAAGCCACTTGTCTCACCAAAATAAGCTAAAATAAGCAATTATTTTTATTTATTATTTATTTTGTTGTGTGTGTGTGTGGTGGATTTATCAGCATAGAAATCATAACAAGCAGTTAATTAACAGTTAAGTATAATTTTATTTACAGATTTGACCTTGTGCATCTTTTGTTTACATTAAAAGCTGCATTTAGATCCTCCATCCTCGCCTGCCTCGTTACAGAATGACTGACCAAAAATGGATCTAACGGCTGTCAGAATTCTGCTCCTTGAACAAGGGGACCGTCCAGTTGAGGATCACGTCCGTGAGTTTTTCGAGCTGGCGAATTTTGTGCACTATCCAGACTGCTCTCTGGTGGTTTTCTTCCGGTCCGGTCTGAATAGTGCACTGAAGGAACTAATGCCTCTGGCTGATCCTCACTGGACACTCTATGAATATGTGGAGAAGGCTCTGGAACTTTGCGGTACCCTTTACACAGTGGATAATGGCGGGAACCCCGGGCCTAAACCTGCATCTTCAGCTCCCTTGCTCCAAGCCTTCCGTGGCCCCTTGCTCCAAGCCCACGGCCCCTTGCTCCAAGTCTTCCACGGCCCCATCTACAAGTTGAGTGATCTGCCACTGATGTCGGTGCATAGAGCCATGAAGACCTTACCTCACAAATTGTCAGCGCCCACGCCTGCCACGGCCAACAAGCCAGCACCCACGCCAGCCTCGTCCGTCCCAGAGCCAGCGTTGCCAGCCTTGTCCATCCCAGAGCCAACGCTGCCAACTTCGGCCATCCGGAGGAGGAGGAGGAGAAGAAAGGCTTCTGTTCCCAAGTCTCTGCCAGTGTTCACAACAACAAAGGTCATTCCCGAGTCTCCACCCATGACCACAGAGGTCGTTCCCGAGTCTCCGCCCACAACCACAGAGGTTGTTCCCGAGTCTCCACACATGACCACAGAGGTCGTTCCTGAGTCTCCGCTCCCGACCACAGAGGTCGTTCCCGAGTCTCCGCCCACAACCACAGAGGTCATTCCCGAGTCTCCGCCCACGACCACAGAGGTCGTTCTAGAGTCTCCGCCCATGTTCACAACCACAGAGGTCGTTCCCGAGTCTCCGCCCGCGTTCACGACCACAGAGGTCGTTCCTGAGTCTCCGCCCACGACCACAGAGGTCGTTCCCAAATCTCCGCCCATGACCACAGAGGTCGTCTCCGAGTCTCAGCTAGTCTTTATGACCACAGAGGTCGTCTCCAAGTCTCCGCCCATGTTCACGACCACAGAGGTTGTTCCCAAGTCTCCGCCCGTGTTCACGACCACAGAGGTCGTTCCCGAGTCTCCAACCGTGTTCACGACCACAGAGGTCGTTCCCGAGTCTCAGCCCGTGTTCACGACCACAGAGGTCGTTCCCGAGTCTCCGCCTGTGTTCACGACCACAGAGGTCGTTCCCGAGTCTCCGCCAGTGTTCACGACCACAGAGGTCGTTCCCGAGTCTCTGCCCGTGCCCACGAGTACAGAGGTCATTCCCAAGTCTCTGCCCATGCCAACGACCACAGAGGTTGTTCCCAAGTCTCTGCCAGTGTTCACGACCACAGAGGTTGTTCCCGAGTTTTTTCCCATGTTTGCGACCATGGAGGTCGTTCCCGAGTCTTTTGCCATGTTTGCGACCATGGATGTCATTTCCCAGTCATCCAGGACTCTTTATCTTGAGTCTCCCATGGCTCCGCCTTCCACGGCTTTGCCCCTCGAGCCTGCCACAGCTCCGCCTTCCATGGCTTCGCCACTCGAGCCTGCCATGGCTCCACCTTCCATGACTTTGCCCCTCGATCCTCTCCTGGCTCCGCCTGCCTTTGTCGAGCCTCTCCTGGCTCCACCTGCCTTTGTCGAGCCTCTCCTGGCTCCGCCCACTGAGTCTTACATGGCTCCACCCACTTCCCCAGAGACTATTCCTCCAGCGGCTCTGCCCGCTCCCCCAAAGACTATTCCTACAGCGGCTCCACCCGCTCATCCAGAGATTCCTCCTCCAGCGGTTCCATCCGCCTTACCAGAGACTCCTCTTACAGCGGCTCCTCTGCCTGACCCAGTCCCTGTCCTGTGGCTGTCTCCCAGGCCTCCTGACCCTGTCTCGGCCCTGTGGCTGCCTCCCAGGCCTCCTGACCCTATCTTGGCTCTGCAGCTGCCTCCCAGACCTCCTGACCCAGTCCCCACCTTGAGGTCATCTCCTTGGTCTCCTGGCTGTCCGCCTGATCTGCTCTGGTCTCCTTGGTCTCCTGGCCATCCACCTGATCTGCTCTGGTCTCCTTGGTCCTCACTCCCACTGGCTCTGCCTCTGTCTTCCGAGCCCCCAGCTCCACCTCAGTCCTCTGAACCTCTGGCTCCAGCTTGGTCCTCTGAGCCTGCAGCGTCACACTGGCTCTCCATCCCTCCGGCTCTGCCTTTGTCTCAAGCCTCCCTGTCTTTGCCTTGTTCCTCTGCTCCCCTTGCCCCTTGTGCCCCCCTTGAACTGCCTTGAACACCCCATGGACAATTTGTTTTTGTGGAGGCATCTGAAATCCACTCTTTAAAGGGGGGCTCTGTCATGTATTCCTGTTTTTTGCTTAGACTTATGTTGAAATTCTTGTTTTGTTCCTGTTAGTTTTGTAGTCCTTTATAGATTCATTTTATGATTGGTTTTCCCCTGATTATTTCCTCATTCCCTTGTTTGCCCCTTTGTATTTAAGCCCTTGTTTTCCCTGTTTTCTTTGTCAATCTTCACATGTATTGCCATGTTCTGTACCTGGTTCTCTGTGTTTTGTTTTCATTTTATTCCGAGTTACCTTGTTCATATTTTGTTTACATTTAAAAGCTGCATTTAGATCCTCCATCCTCGCCTGCCTCATTACAATCAAAGCACGTTTATTTTTTTTAAGGCAACATGAAGGGGTGTAGTTTCAGAAATGTACTGACCCTTTGGCCTTTAGTTTCATGAAAAAATTATCCGAAAAATATTAACCGAACAATTGAAAATCGCTTTTCCGGTTTTTGTTACGTTCTGCTAAAAAATTCGTCCGTTTTCGTTCCTTAAACCAATTGTAGTCCCTGGTCAAAATACATAACATACAAATTGTCCCCCTTTTTTAAATCATAGATAAGTAACGTGAAATTTCAATGACATATTTACCACTGAATTAGAAATTTCCCCGTTTTTCATTTCAGAAATCTGGTCACCTTATATTTAACTAAACATGCAAAAGTTTACCACTGTTATTTTTTTTGTTTTTTTTAAATGTTGTACCACCCGAAAGTGAACTATTCACCATTTGCCGAAATTCGCCATTTTTAATTGAAAATATATCATGTAAAGTATGTGATTCGGATGTCATTCACAAGTGTGAATGTGAAAACATTAACGGAGTAGTTTTCAGCATTAAGAAAGCATGAATGTGTGTATATTGTAAAGGAACTGAATGAATGTAGTAATCTGGCAGGTTTTTGAAGGAGCATTTTAGAAAATTCACTTGACATTGTCTAAAAAATGATCAATAAAACACAAAGTACAGCGTTATCACAATCAGATTAGAACTGTGACTTGAGGCTTCCATTGAGTTTTTAGGTTGTGACAAGGACAGACTAGTGTCACATATTTTTTTTTTTTTTTGTGCAAATATTATTAAGTAATCATTAACAATCAATTTAAGATTTTCTAAATAATTTCTTTATGTCTTCAATTCTGAATTTTGTACAGCATCTCCTAAGAGTCATCTTTTTATAAGAGACCATTTTATTTTGAGTATGTCCTTGTCAGGTCTGTGCTCAAAAAATGAGCCACCAATTAAAGGAATAGTTCACCTAAAAATGGAAAATGTACTTGTACTCACTCATTTGCTCACCCTAATGTTGTTCAAAACCCATATGCTGTTACTTTTTCTTTAAACATAAAAATAGTAATTTTAAGCAGCAATATTCCATAGAATAACAGTTTATAGTGAGCAGGAGCTGTCGAGCTTAAAAAAGGACAAATACTATAAAGCACTATTAAAGGTTCAGTATAAAGACATCATAAGTCCAAATGACACGTGCATTATATTCCAAGCTTTCTGGGGCCATAGAAAAGCTTTGTGTTGTATGGACAAATTTTATGGTATTTTAATGATGTTTTTGTTTTCTTTTTTTTTTTTTTTGGACCTTGACAGCAGTGGTCAAAATGAAGTGTTTTTGTATGTAAAAAAGCATGGTTCCCTATCTGTCACTCACTCGACGTTGGTGTCGATGTAGTGACACTAGGGGTCACTCTTGGGAGCCCGAGACACCTCTGGTCTTTGATAAAAGGCCAATGAAAATTGGCGAGTGGTATTTGTATGCCACTCCCCCGAACATACGGGTATAAAAGGAGCTGGTATGCAACCACTCATTCAGATTTTCTCTTCGGAGCCGAACGGTCATGCTCATTGAGCTGAATACTACTGTTCATTCACCTGCTGGATCTGACGGCGCATTTCAGCGGCTTCTCCCTCCTCTGCACTGGTGCACTGCAGAGAACGCCCCTGGGCGCTTCGGCAGAAAAACTAGAGAGTATATTTTCTGAAAGAGCATTTTTCCCCTCTAAAAGAGTATATATTTCTCTAAAAGAGCGCACACACGGAACGTCTTTTTAAAGACGCGTCTTTTTAAAGATGCTTTTCCGATTGTGTGTTATTCCTGGTTGTGCTCGTTATCTCTCGCCTTCTAACGGTCACGATCACTGTCTTTCGTGTCTGGGCACTGCTCACGCGGAGACAGCATTCGTGGATGGTCACATTCTCATTGCGAGAATGTGTCCATGGCAACGTTGCGGTCGCGGCTCGCCTTCGTAAAGAAGCGAGCCACCCCAGAGGCTCCCGCCTCGGTCGTTTTACCCACGGGTTTGAGGCCAGCGCGGCTAGCACTGGGGGCGATTTGGGGACCCCAATGGGACCGCCTCCGCCGGGTATCCCCCCGCGGAACTCCCATTCCCCAGCACGCTCGTCTGCCCCGATCGGGCTTCCGGGTGAGTCCGCCGGCTCGTCTCACGGCGAGTTCGACCTCTTATTCGGAGCCCGCGAAAGTGATGAGCTCTCGAGCGCAGCATCGGAGAGCGGGCTCGTCCAGTCGGAAGCCTCGGCTGGGCTCCTCCCTTCGGGGTCGATCGCCCAGTCACAGGCTGACGCGGAGATGACGACATGCTTTCCCGGACAGCCGCGGCGTCGGTTAGAGTGGATTTCACCGCTCTTCCCTGAACCCTCGCGGCTCTGTGATTGGTTCCTGGGCTCGCGGCGCCGCTCAAAGCCACGCCCCGCCCCGTTCCTTTCTTCCCGGAAGTGCATGAAGAGCTGACAAGATCGCGGGAGGCACCTTTTACTGCCCGGTCTCGATCTTTTCAGCTTCCCCGCTCTCACTACCCTCGATGGTGGGGCGGCCAAGGGTTATTCGGCAATCCCCCGGTGGATAAAGGCGCTCGCAGTGCACCTATGCCCGCAGAGCGCCGCCACCTGGCGTGGGTGCCCAAAGCCCCCGTCCAAGGCCTGTAGGTTTACGTCGTCTCTGACGGTCAAAGCCTACGGCGCTGCTGGACAAGCCGCCTCCGCCCTGCACGCCATGGCTCTCCTGCAAGTCCGCCAAGGCACTAAAGGAACTGCACGAGGGTAGTTCCGCCCCGGGATTGATGCAGGAACTGCGCTCGGCGACCGACCTCGCTCTCCGAGCGACGGAGGTCACGGCGCGGTCTCCCGGGCGGATGATGGCCACACCAGTGGTCCAGGAGCGCCACCTTTGGCTCAACCTGGTCGAGATGGGTGAGGCCGACATGACACGATTCCTTGCTGCCCCCATTTTCCAGGCGGGCCTATTCGGCGACACTGTCGAGGACTTTGCCCAGCAGTTCTCGATGGTAGAGCAGTAGATGGATGCTAGCCGGCTTGTCCTGCCCCGGCGTGGCTCAAGATCCCCCCATCTACTCATCGCCGAGGGCGTCCCCCTGCGGTGACTGCACCGGCTCCGCCGCAGCGCGCCCCTCCGGCCCGGCCCCGGCTTGGAGCCCACCGCAGGAAGCCGACGCCACCCGTCTCACAGCCGGCACCGAAGAACCCACGGAGGTCTTCGAAGCGCCCCTGAGACAGGCGACCCAGGGACAATGAAACCCGCTGCTCTGGAGCTGGTAAACAGATCTTCTTTTTGTTACCTTTTGCATTTAAATTGCGCTGCATGCCCAAGTGGCTGCAGTACTCAAGAGCTCCGCAAGAGTGGTTTCCTTGTTCCCTGGGTCACATATTCGGTGTGTACGGCTGGCATCACGACCACCGTCCACCACTCCATTTGGCAGGTTGGCGCTCCAGCGGCGGTCTCCCGCCCTGAGCACCCAGCTGTGGCACAAATCCGCCCCCGATGTGATAGTCTCCACGGGTCATGAGGACAGGCCTCTTCCTCCCCCGTCCCAGGCTGTTCCGGGGGTGGTCACAAGGAGCCAGGTAAGTGCTTCGATGTCCTCGGACTCAGCACGGCCACGATGTGGTGTGGCACCTCAAGCTCCACCCCGCCGCGAGGCCCCACCCGCCGGTACATCCGATGACGTTGTCCCTTTGGTCCCCCTTGCGCGGAACTCGGGTGCATGGCTTGCGCTTTCCAGTCCATCGCGAGGGCTGGTCCGGACCGTCCGACTCGGCTGCACGATTCACTTCACTGGGCATCCGCCCAGGTCCAGCGGTGTCCACTTCACCTTGGTGAAAGATGGAAACGCTGCTACCTTGCGCGGAGATCGCTACCCTCCTACGGAAGGACGCGATAGAACCTGTCCCTCCAGCCGAGATGAAGAGGGGGTTTTACAGCCCCTACTTCATTGTACCGAAAAAAGGCGGTGGGTTGCGGCCAATCTTGGACCTGCGAGTACTGAACCGGGCCTTACACAGACTCCCGTTCAAGATGCTGATGCAAAGACGCATTCTAGCGAGCGTCCGGCATCAAGATTGGTTCGCGGCGGTAGACCCGAAGGATGCGTACTTTCACGTCTCGATCCTTCCTCGACACAGACCCTTCCTGCGGTTTGCGTTCGAGGGTCAGGCGTATCGGTACAAGTCCTCCCTTTCGGCCTGTCCCTGTCTCCTCGCGTTTTTACGAAGATCGCAGAGGCTGCACTTGCCCCGTTAAGGGAGGTGGGCATTCGCATTCTCAACTATCTCGACGACTGGCTAATCCTAGCTCACTCTCGAGACAGGTTATGCGCACACAGGGACCTGGTGCTCTCACACCTCAGCCAACTAGGGCTTCGGGTCAGCTGGGAAAAGAGCAAGCTCCTCCCGGTTCAGAGCATCTCTTTTCTCGGTTTGGAGTTGGACTCAGTCTCCTTGATGGCGCACCTTACGAACGAGCGCGCCCAGGCGGTGCTGGCCTGTTTGAAGGCGTTCAAACAGAAAACAGCGGTTCCACTGAAACATTTTCAGAGGCTCCTGGGGCATATGGCGTCCTCGGCGGTGGCCACCCCGCTCGGGTTGATGCATATGAGGCCGCTTCAGCACTGGCTCCAGACTCGAGTCCCGAGACGGGCATGGCGCCACGGGACACACCGCGTGGCCATTACGTCGGTCTGTCACCGTCTTTTCAGCCCTTGGACCGACCTCTCGTTTCCACGAGCAGGTGTTCCGCTAGAACTGGTCTCCAGGCGCGTTGTGGTCACGACAGACGCCTCCAAAATGGGCTGGGGCGCTGTTGGCAACGGGCACGCAGCTGCCGGCCTCTAGACGGGTCCGCAGCTGCGTTGGCACATCAACTGCCTCGAGTTACGGGCAATTCTGCTCGCCCTGCAGAGGTTCCGGCCGTTGATCCAGGGCAAGCACGTGCTAGTTCGGACAGACAGCACGGCAGCGGTAGCATATGTCAACCGCCAAGGCGGTCTGCGCTCCCGCTGTATGTCATAACTCGGCCGCCATCTCCTCCAGCGGAGTTAGCAGCACCAAGTCGCTGCAAGCCACTCACATCCCGGGCAACCTCAACACTTCGGCGGACGCGCCGTAACAACAGGTTACCCTCAAGGGAGAGTGGAGACTCCACCTTCAGGTGGTCCAGCTGATTTGGAGTCGATTCAGTCAGGCACAGGTGCACCTGTTCGCCTCCCAAGAATCCTCCCACTGCCCGCTCTGGTACGCCCTCACCGAGGCCTTCCTCGGCATAGACGCGCTGGCACACAGCTGGTCCCCTGGCATTCGCAAATATGCGTTTTCCCCAGTGAGCCTGCTCGCACAGACCCTGTGCAAGGTCAGGGAGGACGAGGAGAAGGTCGTCCTGGTAAGCACCCTACTGGCCCGCCCAGACGTGGTGCTCGGACCTCACGCTCCTCGTGACAGCTCCCCCCGGGCAAATTCCCCTGAGAAAGGCCCTTCTTTCTCAGGGAAGGGGCACCATCTGGCACCCGCACCCAGACCTCTGGAATCTCCATGTCTGGCCCCTGGACGGGACGCGGAAGACCTAAGCTGTCTCCCACCTGCGGTGGTAGACACATTCACTCAGGCTAGGGCTCCCTCTACGAGGCGCCTGTATGCCTTTAAGTGGTGTCTGTTCGCTAAGTGGTGTTCTTCCCATCAGGAAGACCCCCAGAGGTGCGCAGTCAGATCAGTGCTTTCCTTCCTGCAAGAGAGGTTGGAAGGGAGGCTGTCCCCTTCCACCTTGAAGGTGTATGTTGCTGCCATAGCAGCACACCATGACGCAGTCGACGGTGAGTCCTTAGGGAAGCATGATCTGATCATCAGGTTCCTAAGAGGCACCAGGAGGCTGAATCCCTCCAGGCCACGCCTTGTTCCCTCATCGGACCTCTGTAGTTTTTCAGGGTCTACAGAGAGCCCCCTTTGAGTTTTGCAGTCAGCCGGGCTTAAGGCACTCTCCTTGAAGACTGCCCTCCTGACTGCGCTCACTTCCATCAAGAGGGTAGGTGACCTGCAAGCGTTCTCTGTCAGCGAAACGTGCCTGGAGTTCGGTCCGGGCTATTCTCACGTGATCCTGAGACCCCCGACCGGGCTATGTGCCCAAGGTTCCCACCACTCCTTTTAGAGACCAGGTGGTGAACCTGCAAGCGCTTCCCCAGGAGGAGGCAGACCCAGCCCTGGCGTTGCTGTGTCCGGTGCGCGCTTTGCGCATCTATTTGGATCGCACGCAGAGCTTTAGACTCTCTGAGCAGCTCTTTGTCTGCTTCGGTGCACAGCGGAAAGGAAGCGCTGTCTCCAAGCAGAGGATCGCCCACTGGCTCATTGACGCCATAACTATGGCATGTCTCGCCCAAAACATGCCGCCCCCGGTAGGGCTACGAGCCCATTCTACTCGTGGTGTAGCGGCTTCTTGGGCCCTGGCCAGAGGTGCCTCTCTAACAGACATTGCAGAGCAGCGGGCTGGGCAACACCCAACACCTTTGCAAGGTTCTACAACCTCCGGGTGGAACCGGTTTCGTCCCAGGTAGTGGCACGCAACACAAGCGGATAAGCCCGGGATAGCCGGCTGGGTGTATCGCTTGCACATAGCGCCTTCCACCTCCTTTTGAGCTGAAGACGTGCGCTGTTAATTCCCAGTAGTGTTCACAAAGGTTGTTCCCTGGTTGACTTCCTCCGAGCCCTGTGGCAGTCGAGTTTTCGGAGAGACTCGCTGCCGGCCCAGTACACGCGCTAACTAAGAGCCCGGTTCTGGGGTAGGTGCTCCGCATGTGGCGGTTCCCTGTAAGGCTAACCCCATGCGATCTATATCTTCCGCTAGTTCGTTTCCCTACTGGCAAACTGCGTCTTCCTTGGGCAGAGCCCCTCAGTCTCCATGTTGTAGTAACTCCTCCCCCATTGGGTAGGATCTACCTTGAAGGCTCTCCACATGGTTGGAAAGACCATGTGATGTATTCTTCCACTTAAATATCCCCCCTCTCTTGGGGCGAGGTGTGGTCTCCGCGGTGTCCTCCCCTTGGGAGGGACACCCCCCGACTAGACCTGGCGGCCCAGTCGGATAATCCCCCTTCTTTTTAGGGAGTGGAAAAAGAGAAGGGGAAAGAGTCCATGACTGGGTTAAGCCTGTCTCTATCTCTGGGTAGTCGACTTGTCCCCAAAAAGGGCCGTTCGACACTCATAACTGTGTTGGGGGAGGTTACGTGTCGACCTGGTGTGCTGGCTATGAGGCACACAGCAAGTCTGCCCACCACACACCGCCAGTTCACGTAACACAGTTCAGCCTTGTGGCGTTTTGTATAGGGACCCCTAGTGTCACTACATCGACACCAACGTCGAGTGAGTGACAGATAGGGAACGTCATGGTTACTGGTGTAACCTCCGTTCCCTGATGGAGGGAACGAGACATTGGTCCCTCCTGCCACAACGCTGAACTACCCACTGAAATGGCCGGACCTTATATCGGCTCCTCAGCGTAAAACCTGAATGAGTGGTTGCATACCAGCTCCTTTTATACCCGTATGTTCGGGGAAGTGGCATGCAAATACCACTCGCCAATTTTCATTGGCCTTTTATCAAAGACCAGAGGTGTCTCGGGCTCCCAAGAGTGACCCCTAGTGTCACTACATCGACACCAACGTCTCGTTCCCTCCATCAGGGAACGGAGGTTACACCAGTAACCATGACGTTAGGATTACTGAAGAAAATATTGTTTTAAGATTCTATGGGGGGGAAACAATGAGGCACAATTTGAGGACAGTAAATCATGTTGTGTATTTTCTTTTTGCTAGCCAGCTGATGTTGTCATTTTACAGATAAATCAGTGATGAAAATGAATTACAATTATATTCATCTTTTTTATTTGATACAGCACAAAAAAGAAAGAAAAAAATAATGAAATGCAGACACAGTGTTTGTCTTGTACTGTGTGAACTTAAAAATAAAAACATCAATTTTGGTCGCATTTAAAAAAACATTAACACATTTAAAGCCTTTATTCAGAAAATTATAATTTTATCACCTTTACTACTGACCAAGTACCATTATATTTGTGACCTCAACACCTGCGACCCCCCCACCCCCAAAATTGTTTCATACCCCCCAAAGTTCAAAACATTGTTACGGCCTTGTGTGTGTGTGTGTGTGTGTGTGTGTGTGTGTGTGTGTGTGTGTGTGTGTGTGTGTGTATCTAAAGTTGATTTGGTAGTAATATATCTTAGACAGCAATATAGTATGGTTGACACCAATCAAGTGACATATTTTTTATTTATTTTTTATTTGAAAGAGTGCATATGAGAAACCTTTCCTCTACAGACAATCTTGAAAACCTTAAAGGCCAAAGGCTTTTTTTTTTCTTTTTTTTTTTTAGAGCTTGTGTCTGCGGAATGACAAGATCAGGGAGGTGACAGGCTGCTGCCTTAGCTGTGTAAACAGCGGTGGCCAGATACTCGAGTGTCTCCGATCTAAATGCATGTGTCACCTGCATGAGGTAGCGCAGGTGAGTCCATGAAGGATTTTCATGGGGAGGGGGCTTCACCACTGCTGACAGCATTCCGTGTGGGCAAAGGAGCCAAAGCTAATGGGTTTTTTTAGATATGTGTGAAGGCAATATCTGAGCTACAGTCCTGGTGAGAACAGGTGCAAAAGAATAACAGGTGAAGCAGAGTAGCTGTCAAGAAAGACAGTGTCTGTATGTGAGCCTTGTTTTTTTGGTTTTCGCTATCTATCGTCTTGCTGATAATAATTTCAGCATCACTTTGGGCATTAATCTATTTTAATTGCTTCCAGCTATCCTTTCCAATGTCCTGAAGGAATTTATTTATTTATTTATTTATTTTTATTTTTTATTTTCTTTGACAAGTAGATTTTTGCGAACGTTCACTTTATCTATATCAGGAGAGAAATAAGCAAGTCTTCAGGAGCACAGTGAGGAAAATGCTATCATTTCAGTTCCAGTCTTCCTTTAAGCTTTAAAGTAAAAGTTCCCCCTCATATTATTATGTTGGCTTGACAAAGCAATCATACTGTTATTCTACTGACTTTTTTAAGGCTTGATAAATCCCTTTGCAGGTGCAATCTGATTCATTTGCATTTACACCGCCCTTTATTATGCTCATTTGGAGGCACATTTGAATTGCATTTTCATTTGAGGGGAAACATGCTAAACCCTCAAGCTTTTAAAACTTTTTAAACTTTAAGGCCAGGCATTGTCAAGCCAATATCAAAGTTTGTCTTGACAACCTTTACATTTCTTTTCAAAATGTTATTTTTTTCCCATGGAACACAAAAGAAGAAATTCTGAAAAATATTTATGCAGCTCTTCCATCAACCACAGTTCATAGTTGCCACAATAACAGATGTCCATATATTATGGAAACCCAGCCAGTAGTTATATTTTTGAGAGTTGCGGCAAGGGGTAAGACTTTCTGTGTATAATGTCCTAAATTTCAGTCCGTTGCTCTTGCAAAGCTATCTTATGGCTTTAGAAGGCTTGAAATATAATGCACTGGTCATGTGGATTACTTAAATGTTTTCTAATGGTATTTTTTGGTCAGCTGTGATCACTACGTACTTGTTTTATGGAAAATAGGTGCGTAAAGATTCATCAAAAATTATCCTTTTGTGTTCTACGGAACTCTATGAGGCAATGCTTGCTTCCCTTATCCTCTTCATCCTCTGATCTGTTGATGGACTCACCTCACACACCTGAACACAGAGCTCCATATAAAGACAGGTTGATATTTGTCCCACCCTAAGGCTAATGTACTGAGTCCCCTGTCTCTTTTCATCAGCTAGCTGAAGCTGATGAGCGCGAACACATTTGGCAGTGAGTATGCCACCAAGGGGAAGAGCATAGGCTGCTGGGAAGGTTAATTGGCAAAGGGAAATAATCGGCCACTGGGCTTAATTTGTCTGATAAATGAAATTGTTGGGTAAATTTCATTATTTCAGACATCTCTTAGTGTTTTATACCATTTAAATGGAAAATATTCTGTTTCGTAGCCTCTAGGACTGCAATTCGCCATTACAGTCTTGTATTTCACAGCCAGTTCCAATTGGCCTTGGGCACAGATGTGATCATAACAGATTTATATTTGCTACTGGCAAACACTTCTATGGCAAAACTGTGGCAACAATGAAGAGTTTGCCACAATTGTTTGCCGAAAGTCTCAATTTTTGTAAGGGTAGTAACGGTTCTGACATAAAGACATTTTTCAGTAGCATTTAGTGTTGGGAAGATTCCTTATGAAATGTAATTTGGGACTGATGACAAATTGCAGGACTAAAACTGTAATTAGTGGCATATCTAAGCTGATTACTAGGGGTGTGCAGCGAAGCTATTATCTGTATTTGTATTTGTTCATATGACAAAATTATCTGTATCTGCCTCTGTATTCGGATAGAACTGGGTGTGGGTGGGACTTAAACTGAAAGTGCGTTAAAACTAAATGAAACACCCATTTTTAAATGTTACTTTTACGTTTATAGTTTCTATTAATAAAATACACCTTGTGTATGCCTTTTCATAATAATAGCCTAATAATAATAATAATAATAATAATAATAATTGTTATTACTATTATTATCATTATTATCATTATGTTTATTATTATTATTATTATTATTATTATTATTATTATTATTATTATTATACAATTATTATTTAATTAAATTTATTTTTTTATTTTTTTATTACCAGATAAAGCTGAATTTGTTGGCCACATTAACTGTGGAATATGTTTTTAACTTTGGTTTCTCCTGGAATTTCTGATATTTATGTCTGCCTGAAACAGAATTTTCGTTTTTCTGTTCATGTATAACAACATTATTCTGAAGGCAGGAGGTGTCAAGCAAAAAGTGAAATGTCAAGCACACATTTTGCAGTGAATAATAAATACAAATTCATACATTAAAATAAATATAATAAATCAATATACCTTACAAACAGGTGAAAGTCCCGTAAGTCTATCAGGATTTTTTACGAAATTAAAGGACACCATTATTTAGTTACATTTATACAGCACCTTTTCAGAGTTCAAGAACACTTAACATTCTCAAATTTAGCACAGTTTAAAGAAGAACAAGAAGAAAAAAGACAGCAAATTTCAGGTTCTTCGTTTTACATAAGCAGGAATATTCCGAATAGATGAATACTATATGGAGCATTTAAACATTTATGGAGCATTTTAACTTTTTTTTTTTTGGAATAAAGTCTTAACCAGATAATTACCTTAATCGCTGATGTGGATATAAATGTGGTCAACTTTAAGAGAGGGCTAGACGAACTACGATGTAAAATCATTGCTTCAGGTCAGGAATGTCGCACTCAGGTTTAGGCTATAAATGAATACATGGGAATCACGTGTGAATCGTGTGATACATTAACATAGACATTTCAAGAAGTGGAAAGTGTACATGATGTCGTATATTAGTTAATATTAACACTAGACAAGCTCCAGACGTGCACAATTAACAGACACCACAAACAGAGTCAAGACTGCGGCCATCCAATCTGAAATCACACTGTGCGCATTTTCATTCATAAGGTTTACACTTTAGAAATATTGGCTGCACAGATTCATAAATTTGTTGTAATTTAGAATATGTTCATTTTTCAATGTTGCTTTATGCTTGTGTTTCTTGGATTATCAGTCAAACTAATATTTTTTATATTATTCGGATAAGTTCGTTATTCGTTTTGAAGTCATTATTATGCCTTTCCGAATAGGGTAATCGGTTCAAGCACATCCTACTGATTATTTTAGGGATACTTTAAAAACTACTTGTTGCATATTTTGCTAAATCCAATGATTTATTATAAATGTATTGTTTGATTTATGCAACAATATTGGTTCAAGATATTGTTATAGTACAACAGTATTTCAAGACTGAATGTGGAGTCTTTTTCAATTACTATCTATCTCATTATATTCAGGAAAAGATTGGATTATGCGGTCATACTTTTCCACTGTTTCTCTTTGAAAGTAAAGTTATATCTTTATGTGGTGAAGTGAGGAATGGGACTGCACTGTCAATAATATATGCAGTGCTTCCTGACAAGGTCAATTTTTTATTTTTATTTTGGAGCATATACCTATAAATTGCATACTACTTATTGCCGTTGACAATGATCTTGTATTGACTGGTATTGTAATCAAATATGTAATCATGTAATCCACTAAAGAAACTATAATCTGATTACATACATTTAACATATAATGTAATATAATTACAAGTACTTAATTTTGTGATCTGATTACATAATCCAGTTTAAATGTAATCCATTACTACTCATCACTGATGTCATTACAGTAGTTCACCTGTTCTTGCAAGTAGCTAACTTGACAAAACATGTTTTTTTGTTTGTTTGTTTGTTGTTTTCTGTAATTGTATTGCAGCCATACAACCAGTCGTGCTGAGCCAATAACCCAACATGGTGGATCTAATTGGTAGGTTTGGACAGCTTGTTATAGGGAATTTGTTCATTCAGGTGGTTTATTTTAATTAACTGAGTCATCACTAAATAGTGTTCCTAAAAGTCCCTCTCCTCCCTCTTTCTTTAGTAGCTTTAGCAATGTATTTAACTACTTTTTTTGCTACTAACTTAACTTGTAGTATAGTTACTTTTTCAATAGTTAGCTTACTCAAGTTTAACTACTTTAAAGTTCCCGTGATGTGCCTTGATGAGCTCAGTTTTCTTTGGCCTGTTGATGTGTTTCCTAGTAAAACATGAAGTTGGGGCAAGACTTGTTGAATTAATCGTGACTTAAAAAAAGAAACAGTCAAAAGTCAGGGTGCGTCTCATTCTAGAAAGCATTTGATTGGGCAAAACTAATGCAGTAAGTTGTGAGTCATACATCTTTCTAGGTCTGTTTAGCCGGAAGAGAGAGTCTGCACATTTTAAATGTGAAAATGAATGTAGTCAATATTTAGAAATACACAAGCATATATATGGCCTTAAAAAGCTAATAGATATGGAATGAAAACAGCAAAAGTTTCAGTTTTTAAAAGTAGCTTGTAGCTTAGCTTCACATTTTTGCATTGGCCCCAGCATGTTTACCTTCCCATGTGACATGAAGGAAGCACATTGTGCCAGCAGCATTGGAGATCTGGGTTCGGATACCGCATTGAAATCAGGAAGTAATCGGGTTTGCATAATCAGTGACGAGCATGATTTGGAGGTTGCATTTTTCCCCTCTAACATTACATTTTTACTCAACTTATTGTTAGACTTAGGTTTGGGATTTGAGTTGGGGGTACAGTTTTTAAAACATGCATACATCTTCACTGAATTACTGCCTGTACAGCTTGCTTTTGGCTCCCCTCTGTGGACATTACACACGGAAAATGGACCTGACACGTGCCCATACGCCCAACAGCATTTACTGTTTTGGCCACTGGGTGCAGTGTTTTAAATTTTGGTAAGCACAGACCAGTTTTAGCTAAAGAAAAATCAACCTACTGTGAGATCAGTCTGGTGAATAAAGGTTAGAAATCTTACCACGTCTTCAAGTGTTTAGTCTTCACCATGAAAAGGATTAAGAGGTTTGAAGCCTAATGAGTTCATTCAAGTATAGAAATGCACAGCACATAGTCTGTGTGGTGCCAGTAAAGGCCTGATTTGAGAGTTACTCCTTTACTTGGTGAATTATATACTTCAAGTCATGGAATACTTTAAAATTCTAAGAAATCATTCCAGTGGTCAGAAAGGTACTATTATCTACTTCAAGGTTATATTAATGTCTGTAGTAAATCCAAATGTTTTTTTCTCATATAACTCAAAGCAAAACTTTTAAGTTTGATTTCCTGCCAAATCAGATTTCAAGTGCCTTTGTGATATTTTATTTTATTTTACTTTATTTAAACTTTTATTATAATTTACTTTTATTGATATCAGTGGACAGGACAGAAAATTACCAAGGTAAAGTTGTATTGCTCAAAGGTTGCTCTTTCATAGCTCAGGAGACTTATGGAGGTCTCAGTCATGCTTCATTTAGGCACTTTTCTCTCTTTTTAAAAGAGAGAGCAATATAGCGAAATAGAAGAAAATGAGACGATGATTGATATAATAATGACACTGAATAAATTAGGTTGCACCAACAGGTAGATCAGGTATAAATAGCTCTTTAAAGTAACACCTGCAGTTTACTGTTTTTTACAGTGTAGTTCACGTTGAGAAATTGTCTTTGACATTTGATTGCCAACTTTGGGATCTTGGCAAATCTGAGCTAGTTTGTGACATTGTTGTAGTTAATTTATCGTATACAGTAATGGCTCAAACGTGACTTCATCCTCTTTTTTCTGTGTTTGTTATTTGCCAAAATAAACCTTCAAATCACTCTAGTATGGCTTTTATCACAGGTGTCAAATTAGGATCTGTTGCAGGTGTTTGAAGTTTTCCACAGTGGGAGTATCTCAATTACCAGGTCTCAAATAATCCCTCCCCATTCTGCTGATTAGGTCAAGCTAATAGGCTTTAGCACCACACACAAACCTTTGCATCAGGATTTGGTTTCCCTTCCTCTTTCTGTTGTACCGGCAAAGGAGGAAAAAGGATATTGATATTCATACTCTCTATTCAAATCCTGTTAGTCCTAGGTTCAGAGCCAAAAATCTTTACTCTTTAATCATACCCAGAGAATTTTGCACTTCTCTCAGACATATATCAAAAAGTTTTTATTTTTTGCTTTATAGGCTGTAAAAGTTTATAGGGTGGCATGGTGGCTCAGTGGTTAGCACTGTTACCTCATAGCAAGAAGCGTTCAAGTCCTGGCTCAACTAGGCCTTTCTGTGAGGAGGTTCTCCCCATGTTCATGTCGGTTTCCTCTGGGTGCTCTGGTTTCCTCCACAAGTCCAAAAACATGCAGGTTAAGTGAATTGGAGACTCTAAATTTCCCCATAGGTTTGAGTCCCCCAACCACTGGGGGATGTGTCAGAAAGGGCATCTGGTGTAAAACCTGTGCCAAGTCAAATATGTGGATCATGGATGGTCCACTGTGGCAACCCCCAATGGGAACAGCTGAAAGAAGGAGGAGGCTGTAATGGTTTATAGGTTATTTTTTTTAAAGATGTGCTGGCATACATCCTGTGGGTACAACAAAAATAAAATGCCTGTATTGTTTGTCACATTTATTAGTTGCATCAACAGACAGGAGAGAGATGGGGGAAATTACATGCATGAGATGGTGAACATTACAGGAATGCAATGGTGAAAACACTCTGTATTGAATCTGCAGGTGCACAAAATCACCATAAACAGACTGAAATGAAAGCCAAACAAAACAAACCCAGATATGTACCCATATGCATTCAATTATTCCTTAAAGGCTGTGACGATAGGTGATAGGTTGCCTAGGTGAGTGCTACATGCCCACATTATATGTTTGTTTAGGTATAAGTTGTATTATATGCACTTGTTGTCTTTTTGGTTGTCTAAAGGTGCACATTAGGCAAGAAAGAAATACAACAAGAATTTTTCTTTTGCTTTATTAATTTGAAGTTTGTGTGATTTACTTTTTACCTCTCTCTGGGTTCATGACTGCAGCATGGTTCCAGGGGTGGGTTTTAAGAGAATGTGCGGCCTTTCTGTTTCCTGTTTTATACAGTAATCATGGAATTGTGGGTAATGCAGGACTAGGTCAGTTAGGCCTTCTGTTGAGGAGTGATCACTGTTTATAATATATGTATTGTTAATGTTAGATGTGGTAGTTTATAGTGTATGTGTTATTTTCTGTATTTATGATGATGATTATTTTATGTTTTAATGTTAATTGTTAAGAGTTTGTTCATTTATGTATTTATCTTGTGTTGTGTTGATGATCTTTCCCCTGGGAGGGTCAAATGGGTTGATCCTTGGGTTAAAAATGTGGTGTCTTTGTCTTGCTAGTCAGTCCTGAAGGAACAAAGGTTTTAGCAACCCTATTGCAGTTTGTTTTTCTCCTTTGTGTTTAAGTTTGTTCAAAATACATATATATATGGGTCAATAAATTGTTTATGGACTCAGAGCATTGTCTCCTGATGCCTTTCTGGTCAAAACCCCACAAAGGCATAGTTCATCCTGAGAAAAAAAAAAAGAAGAAAATTCTTACATTTACTCACCCTCATGTCATTCCAGGCCCGTATGCTACTTTTTTTTTTTCTTTCTTTCTTTCTTTCTTTTTTTTTTTTTGGTTTGTTTATCTGTTTGTTTTTTGCATTGAACACAAAATCCAAATTAATACAAAAAATCAGACAGTTCTTTCTATACAATTACAGTTTATAGTGATTTTCAAGAACCAATACACACTGTAAAAGTACCAGAAAAGTAGCCCATGTGACTCATGCGCTAAATTTCAATTAATCTGAAGTCATCCAAAAGCTTTGTGTGAGGAAAGGCCCAACTTTTGGTCATTATTCACTGAAATTCTTTCCCTTTCATGCTCTAATGCACATATTCATACTTTAAATTATGACACACACAAGAACCAGTAACATTTTACATCAATATATAATTCTGAACAAAGATGCAAATTAGGGTTAAATGCTTCGGTGGAGGTGAAGATTATCATTGAAAAACGCGTGTTGGATATGACTCCCCCATCACTCTAATCATTAGTGACAGCACATGCAGCTGCTAATGATCTTTGCTTAATCACATTTAACCAGGTAATAATGATTCAGGGGTGAGTGCTGAAGCAGCTCTAGATGTGCAATGGACAGGAGGGGAGGGGGAAAGGACTGTGAGAAAAAAAAGCATGAGGTGACGGTGAATGTTTTTTTTTTTCATCCATGCTGTTTCTCCATGGATCCTGTGGGGCGATGTAGGGGGAGAGTGTGGGGGTTGCAGCTGGTCCCAGTGGGAGCTCGCAAGGAGGTTCAGTTGTGTGTTTATTTTCCATTTAGGGAGGATGATCAAAAATACCTGAGGTGTGGTGGAAATGCATCAGGTTCTTCAACAGATGATTCTATTGGGAGTTGTTATTTTTTTCTTTCTTATTTGTTCATGTTGTTTGTGGGGTGCAGTTCTGTCAGGTTATTCTTGTTTCATATATATATATATATATATATATATCAGTATAATATATTATACTGTATGTGTGGCATTGCTACATGACTTCAACAGTATTCACGCACTGAACTTTCATACTGACCGCATCTCTGCTGTGTGACAGAGCTGCAGCTCTGTGATATTAAGCTGTAATTTGGTCAATAAACATGAAACTGTTACATAGCCATGCAGTTATTGTAAAGTATTACAAGTCTCACTGGAATATTCTGTTCTGATTGGCAAACTGCATATCCAGGGATTCAGTGATATCAGACCGGCATCTGGGTATTGCAAGTTATCTCTCCATCTTCTCTACAAGTAAGCTAATAAAATAATTTAAACTCAAATCAATGTTTAATGTCCATTTATTTCTTTGTTTTCCAATTAGTCTTGTAATAAGTGGAAAAATCAGCAGTCAGATGGTCATTTTCGCTAAATAAACACTAACAGATCTCAGACGCAAATCGGAGGTGGAATCAGCAGTTTCTAAAGACTGCACTTTTTTTTTTCTCTCTCTCTCTTACATAGTAACATGAGGATTAACATAATCATTATATAGCAACTTGTTAGCAACATACTTTCAAGTCTCTACAAGTAATGCTTACCACAAACCTTATTTTACTCATTTTCCAAAACTGCCCTTGCAAAAACCTGTAGGAAAATCCAGAAGGAACCCATAGCTTGAAAACAGGACTACAACCTGAACAGCTCTACTACCTGAAGCATAAGGTAAAGAAAACAATTAATATTCTTTAGATATGTCAAACCAGTAGCCCTCCAAATTATTTTATGCCTTCAGGTAGCTCTCACTCACAGCTAGGTTGGAGACCCCATCTTTCTTCTTTACATGATGTGCTAGAATTCAAATCCCTTGGGATAGTAAACTTTAAAAAAATATGTTTTCACAGAAAAGTATTATAATATATTGTATCTGCAAGCTTGAGCTTTATGAATCACTGATGGTGTGCCATGGATATTGTTAGCACAGGCCTTATTCCATAATGCCCTCCTGCCTATTACAACCCATAATTTGGTTCAAATAAAATTTGGGCAAAAATTTGGAACATCCATTTTTATTGAGGCCCACCCGAAAGTAATTTTCTGGCTATGCCCTTGATTACAGCAGACAATTAATGCTATGTGTTTCTGGGTAATTCTGTTTGTGTGTTTGGTGATTTACCTGTGTCAACAAGGCTGTGAAAACATTTGAAAAAGAAGCATATTGCTTTCTTTTACCATAGTTTCAAAAACAGTGTAAGTTTCTCTTGAAGGCGTGAGGTATGGCAACTGCAAAACCAATACGATCGTGCAATCCACTCTCAAGAGACACTGACCCTGCATTCTACAGCAGTGGTCGCACACACACACACACACACTTGTTTGTAATGGGCCTCTGCAGTGATCCATGACATCTGATAATTGTGAGCTCACTGGACCATTGCTAACAGATGCCAGTGGAACCGCACCATTAACTAATACATGCGGGCTGTCAACCCGTGCATCAATGGCATGAAAAGTCAAACTGTCATTCTTACAGCACTCAGACCATATCCATCTGCTATCCAATCTAATACTTATTAAACGCACATTATCAGGGGATGAAGCTCCTCTGCTTGAGTTGCACCTCACAAACCCTGAAAGTGTGGATCAGTGCACAGGAGCGAGAGGGTGAGAAATCAACCCACTCATTCAAGCGGCAGTGCTCGGGCCGGACGGCCAGCTTGTGCTTCTATTTTAGAATGAGACACATTATACTTTTACTTATTACATTACTGCATAACCTGTCCACAAACAAGCATGGAGCATCACGGTCTTACTTCTAGATTTGATGGCATATTTTAACAGCCAAAATAATTTATGTTTATTCTTTATGCCATCACATGCTGGCTTTAATGTAAATGGTCAGAAGTTTTTCGAATTTTTCATAAATAAAATGCAAAGTATTCCATTCACACATACAATATTTGTAAATGCATTCAATTCAAATGGACTGGGAAAATAAAGTGGCTGCAGTAGCTATAGCAATGAAAAAAAAATAGAAAAAAAAAAGCAGGAATATATAAAAAAATAAATGGCATTAGCTGGGGCTGACCAGGGTTGCTTGAAAAGATGCTAAAATGAGAAACATCCTCCGAGTAAAATCAGAAATGTACGTCTAAATAATATTTTATTAATTTAATTGCAGTGCAAGGGAAAATTTGCTCTGATCAGCCACAAAATTAATTGTGTAGGTCCCCCTCATGCCACCAAAACAGCGCCAACCCGCATCTCAGAATTCTGTAGACTTTGTCAGTTCGAACCAGTCTGGCCATTCTCTGTTGACCTCTCTCATCAACAAGGCATTTCCATTGACAGAACTGCTGCTCACTGGATGTTTTTAGTTTCTCCTGACCCGTATCTGCATGATTTTATGCACTGCAATGCTACCACACAATTGTCTGATTAGATAATCGTATGAATGATTGTTGGTGCCAGACAGGCTGGTTGGAGTATTTCTGTAACTGCTGATTTCCTGGGATTTTCACACACAACAGTCTCTAGAATTTACTCTTTAATGGTGCCAAAAACAAAACAAAAAACATCCAGTGAAGGGCAGTTCTGTGGATGGAAACGCCTTGTTGATGAGAGAGGTCAACAGAGAATGGCCAGACTGGTTTGAGCTGACAAAGTCTACTGTAACCCAGATAACCACTCTGTACAATTGTGGTGAGAAGAATAGTAACATACAGCTACTGACTTAAGGCCTTTGCGATTATGAGAGGCGAATCGTCAACAAATGGCCCTTGCACATAGAAAACGACATGAATGACCGCCATTAGCACATTCGTGCCTTTACAATAGGTGGCGCTAATCGACAAGTGATTTTACCCTGGTATGGTAGGTGGCTCAATGCACTTTTGAGTTGGTCTGCCCTCTGCTATGATGGATGAGAAGTAGTACATGGCAAGCAGATTGAAAAAAGAAAACAGATTTCTCTACAAGCTGCAGCAGTGATAAGGAGTTTCCCTTTTTCTAATTGTCACATGCAAATTAGCTTTGCGGAAACTATTAATTGTCGCCAAAGGTTTGCTGCAGGTTCACCACAATCTGTGAAGAGCTGCAAACTTCTGGCAAACAATTGCGGCGAATAACAAGCCGATTTGCACGTGAAAGTAGCGAGTGGCGAATTGTGGCAAGTTTGAAGCAAGTTTGCGAGATTGACGCATGGTTTATGCATTGAATACATGAGTTAATTTCACATCATGAAAATTAAGTGAACGTAGCAACATTTTCGCATAACGAAATTACGTGCTTCATTACATGTTTGGCTGTTGTTTCTCAGTAAAATGTCCAGCAAGGGGCGCCAAAAGCGAGTGCAATGGTGTCGAAATCAGACAAGGTTTTTAAGGGGAATGTTAGATGGAGGTTTTAATGAGATAAAGTACCTCCCTAACCTAAAACTTTAACCTAAGCCCAACCAATAGTGTCATAAAAGCAAATGTGACATGAAAAGCTCATTTTCTGAGGCAACCACGTCATTTTGTTTTGCTTCGATGACACGTGTCTCACGTGTCAGCTTGCGTGTTTGGCTGGGCACAAGCCTTGACCTTTCTGAGTTCAAAGTTCAACACTCAATCAGGTAAGCTATCGCGCAAGCTAATCAAACATCTAATGTTCATTTCACCAAGAAACTGCAGCAAAACGTAGAATGCGGAATGTAAAACTCACTTTTCAAAAATATGTAGTTATAGTAACATTCACTCTCTGAGACCATAGGCCTTATTTTAAGAGCGCAGCGTTAAGCGCAGCACTATGCCATTAGTCATAAGCGCAAAGTCAGTGGGGATGTCCATGAAATTTTGGTATTTTTGTACAAGCATGCGCTAAGTCTAGGCGCAAGTTGGTTTGGCGGAATCGTATGTGCAACGTGCAAATTGGCTGGATTAAGTGCAATTTAATTCTGATGTTTTCTCCTGCTATTATTCCACCATCTGCGTACTTATATAGTCCATTCCCTCAAGCACCAGCAATATAAACCAAGACGGCACATTCATAAGAAATTGGTAGTATGCAATGAATTAGAAGAATTGAAAATTACATTATTTTTTGCATTAACTCCGTCCTTGTTGAATGTTGGGCATATTTATATGACAGTGACATACGCATGGAAAATGTGATTCTCGTCATATGTACATTGGATGTGATTACAGAGAATGTAAGTATTATTAATCATTTTCATCTACTGGCACACAAATCTTGGCTAGTATTAACAGTGATTTTATCAGCACATACTTCACTTCTATTGGTCGATTTTGAAAAATTAAATACATTTATTGAAACACGAAAAATTTAAACCAAACATATTTCTAAATTGAAATTATATATTCAAACTAAATGAAAATATGATCAAAATAACGAAGTGGTCAAAAAATCATAGCCTACCAATTCCAAATATTTGACTCTCTCCAACTTCTTCCACCGGCCCATTTTGCAGTGACTTAAAAATCACTCTACAACAAAATGTGGAAAAATACCTATAGGCCTAAAAATTAGACCATTCATACAATTGTAAATGTAAACATAATAATAATAATAATAATAATAATAATTGAAAAATAAACCATGACCTAAAGATAACACAAATCTCATAAATCTTTCTTTCATAGAAGATGGCTACAACTCTGATCGTCAGGTAAATAATTTGATGTTCTAATGTATTTACAGAGTTTGTACATGAACTTTATTACCACCTGCTGGTGGAATCTCCACGCAGTTTTCAAACATCTTAGCGCAACTACCTATTTCTCAGGAAAATAGCATATTGTGCTTTGTGCCACTTCATTAACAAACAATACACCCACAGTTTGTGCGCATACACCCACAATAGCGCAAACACTCCCACCCATGCCCACTTGCATTTTGCACTGGCACGAAAACTGCTTTTAAAATTAGCGATCTCACGAAAAATAGATAAGATGTTGCGTGTAGCGCTGCTCTTTGCACGCTCATGAAAATAGAGCCCTCAGTTGTAGTAACAACTTAGATTTTGACCTGTTGATCAAACAAATTGATCCTGTGCCATCAAAAAACTTGGAATATGACGTACAAGTCACATGTACTATTTTTATGAGACTTTTTGTGTGCTTTTTAAGCTTTAAAGTGAGCCATTCTCAATCACTCAGCGATGGTTCATTTTAAAGAATGCCACAATTCTTTAAAATGTTTCCTTGAGTGTAAGAAAGTAATATGGGTTTAGAACAACATAAGGGCAGTAAATAATTACAGAATTTTCATTTTGGGTTTACAGTAACTATCCCTTTAAGGGGTTAGAGGGCTTGTGCAGAGTCAATTTTGCCAGTACAGACTTTTCTGTGGTGGAAACACACATAATGTTTCCAGATAGGGAACCAGCACAACAGGGTTAAAAAATTTGAACAGTTACATCCGCCCTTATATTGCCATTATTTATTTTATTATTTTGTCTTTTTAGACAAATCCGCTGCAGCATGAAAATGTGTTGAAGGTTAAAAACTCATTAATGCTGCAATATTTAGCAACACAAATGTCTCTAAAATTGATGCACTCATTCATCTCCACTAGACTTCATGTTTACAAATGGTTATGGAGCAGAGAGCAGGAAGCTAAAGGCTTCTGCCCTTCAATGTGACTGATACCAGCGGCTTGGCAGCACTCTGTGGTTGGGTGAGCCGAATTTGACACGACTGCAGGCTTAATTGTGCCCAATGCAGAGGTTACAGAGAAATGAGCCCCTGACCATACTGGCTAATCAGCAACTATCTTTTATTTTTCATAAATGAGGGATTAATTATAGCCCCAAGAAGAGCGTAGCCTGCACTATGTAGATAAATCATACAGCTGCCCCACAGGACTGCGTGGAAATGAGGGGGAAAAGGGTGGTTTCAGGGTTGGAAACAGTAACTTTCTTCCCCACAACACCACTGCAACTCCACCATCATCACAGTTACAGAAAATTAAAGCAAACGATCAAACGTGCTATTGCTTGATTGCCTTTAACTTGGCCAAATATTCAGCCTTTGATGCTTTTGTTCTATAAAAGTTTGCCTCTTAGGAATTACTTATGAAAATTTGGTAGAACAAAAGCTTAAAATGTTTGTTAAATCAATCAGCTAGTTAATTGCTGTGGAGGGACAACTGTGTTCCATATAAAGGTAATATATCAACAATAGCACAGAAATGTATTTCCAAAAGAACACTGTGGTTATAAATAGGTTCTTCTTCTCCAGAGATGTTGCACTTTTTATAGAAAGCAATATGAACTATGATCAGTAAGTGTAACTGAAACACGCTCTAAACAAGTACTTGAACACAAACGCTTGTAGCTACACAAACTTGATTTTATATTACATTTTACTATCCAGTACTAATATACTGCCATCACAATTTCTTCAATTGCATGCTTTTGGTTAATTTGAGCTTTTATTTTGGCAGCAAGTCGAATTAAGGACTTTTAGTTTATATGTTTTGTTGTTTGACGACAGCTTCCCACTTCCGGCTTAGCAGTTCGCTATATGGCTTCATGTGCTTGTCAAACCGCTAAAGGCTGTAATTTAAAGCTACACTATGTAACTTTTGGCCCTCTAGCGGTTAAAAAAATTAATTGCGGAAGGGCATTATTTTGGTTGTGGTTCAGCTCTGCTCCTCTGCGTGGTTGTGGTTCGAGGCACCGGCGTACACATGAATACAGGACATCTTATCAGATAATGAAAGAAAAGAAAAGATGGATATCGGAAAACATGTCATCTGACTTCTTGGAAACATTGCTGTTTTGAAATAAATGACAAAAGATAGGCAACGTTTGTTAACATTAAACATAATGATTGCTAGTCTGATAAGGTCAAATGTTGTAAAGTTTTTATAACTGCTGGATATTCTGGCCAAACAGACCACGGTAGAAACTAATTTATAGATTGTCATTGTTACCAAACCAGTGGTCAGCATCATTTCAAGACTTACATGTTCTTGGCAAGCCTAGGACTAAAGGATTTATTTATATAAATTATTGCTGTTATAAATAAAAATACACATGTGTACTAGTGAAATGTTCTGCACCGATTACAGTATAATTATTGTATTTCACTTCACGTGTGTGTGTGTGTGTGTGTGTGTGTGTGTGTGTGTGTGTGTGTGTGTGATTACACAACTATACATAAACCATATCAATAAAATATCTTACCTGTTGAGTAAGAAAAAAGCCATCTCTGGGTCACTTTTAAATCCTCTCAGATCTCTGAGTTGTCGCCACCTCTGAAAAGCCAAGCCGATGTTGATTCGGGTTTTAGTACTAGCTCTGTTGCTTTTTCTTTTTGCTTGTAGACTCTGCTCTGTTCAGGTTTTTTTTTTTTTTTTTTTTTTTTTTACAAATTGATTCCCTGGAGGTTTGCCATTTTGAATGATCCATGGTCGACGGTTCTGCCCTACCAGATTTACTAAAAACAGATCCATATTATCATTTGTTCCCCAAGCCATTAAGTTTTTAAATGGGTAATGCAAAAACAGATAGGATGTCCAGCTGGTCTGGAAATCTTAATTTGTTGCAAGGTGCACAGTAAGGGTATGTGTATGTGAATGTCCATTGATGAAACCAAATTTACTAACTATTACTACTACTACAGGAGTTTTGTGTTCATTTTGTGTGTGTGTGCGTGTGTGTGTGTGCATGTTTATACTACATTGTGGGGACCAAATGTCCCCACAAGGTAGGTGATCTCAGGTTTTACTATCCTTGTCCAGCCAGTGGTCCCCACGAGGGAAATGGCTTATTAAACATATTAAACTATGTTTTTTTGAAAATGCAAAAAGGTTACTGTGAGGGTTAGGGTTAGGTTTAGGGTTAGGGGATATAAATTATCGTTAGATCTGTATAAAATCCATAAAATGCATGGAAGTCTATGGAGAGTCCCAAAAATGATATAAAAACACATTTGTGTGTGTGTGTGTGTGTGTGTGTGTGTGTGTGTGTGTGTGTGTGTGTAATGATTCTTCATATCTGTTTTTTCTTTAGTTCTGCGGATTTAAGTCATACTGGTTTAGAACACAATGAGGGTGATTTATTTGTGAAACAATTGTAATTTTTGGGAGAACTGTGTCTTTAGTTTTTACAACAGAACTGTGCACTTGCAATAGGCCAAGCATAAGCATCTGCATACTTGCAGAGAGTATCTCGCCTAACTAACTAAAAAAACCTGTCCTTAGCCTGTGCAATGCAACACCCATGCTTAAGTATAATTATGCATATTGATCTTCTTTTAAATGCAACATGGACTAATGTTGCATGTTGCATGTAAAAGAAGATCAATATCTTCTTTTACATGCATGTCCCCATTAAATGATCAACTCCCACACACGCAACCCCACATCCTAGAACACATGCACTGGAGTATATTCAAACATACAAACAGCCAAATATATATCCAAGAAAAGACTCTTTCGATCATGCTGCAGAGATCAGAGGCTTCTTATTATCCTAGTGTCTGTCTTTCAGTCTCTCTCTGCAGGACTCTGTAGCAGTCAGCAGGCATTTCAGCATTTCAAAGAGCAGCTGTTGGCCCATCCTTCTCTGCTCCATCTCTCTGCAATAGTTGAGAACTTTGCATTTCTGAAGTCTGTCTCGCAAGTGCAAATCTAGCCAGCCTCTGTGCCAGTGTGCCACATATACAGGTCCCTTCCTGTCTGCTATGATTTATCACTGTGTTCAGGTATGATCTGTGGTTGTGACTGACATCTCCATCCTTGATTATTTGTCTCGTGCAAGCGTGGGCCTTCAATCAATCTTCAGAACCACACGTATTATGCAAATGCACTTGTTTGCCATCCATCGATGGCTTTCAATTTGACCAACGAGGCAAGGCGTGAATGAGAACTGTCCTGAGAGTGTGGAGCAGATCTTTCCAAAGATGGAAGTGTCATAATTGCATTGTGATTTGCAAATGGACTCCAATTTCACCGTTGGGTGAGAGGTCAATTAATGGACAGTCTGAGCTTCGCTGCTGGAGGTAATCTAAAACTGCTCATCTTTACACTTCTGAATTACTTGTGCTACATGCAAGAATAATGTGTGGTTATTTATTAAAAGTAAAATTAAGTAGTAGAAAGTGAACACCTATATGCTTGGAAACTGGGCCTCAACATTCAAGTTCCTCCTCATTAGTTGCCCTCAGTGGTACAAGACACAAAACAAAATGGGTCTAACCAGTCCTCAACTGGTCTTTAGGAGCCTATTAGCATTTCTCTTTTCAGTATGACCTCAAACGCTAGAATCACACAAGAATTGCTTGGGACAGCTTAGAATTCCCAGTTTCTGGGAAATTAACGTTATGAAAAACCTGCAATCATGTTCTTAATGCGAGGAATAATTAATCAGAGACCCCAAAGCTGGAAGTATAACTGAAAGCATGAGGTCTTCTTCTGCAATACTCTACAGAAGGTGAATGAATTATTCACAGTCGGCATACATGATGGGTAATTTGCTGCAGGCTATCTTTGTAAACAGCTCACACAGGGCTCAAAGCAGAGCTGTTGTAATGTTAAAAGCATAACAGAGCCAATTTAGACCAAATTCATTTCCAAGCATACTAAACATAGAGGATTCAAACTCGGCCTAAAAAAAAAAAAAAAAAATTAAAATGCTAAAAAACACATTAATTTCCATTTATTATATCGGTTTGACGTATTCATAATATTGTGTTTTAGCTACAGCAAGACTGACACACTCTTTAATTAGTTGTGTTGTATGTTATAGACCTTATTTACAATAGTGCCATATTTGATTTTTGACTTGAATGAAAATTAGGCTGTGTAAAGCTCCTAGATCACATTTAATTTTCCAATTATATATATATATATATATATATATATATATATATATATATATATATATACAGGGTTGGGAGAGTTACTTTTGAAATGTATTCCACTACAGATTACAGAATACATGCTGTCAAATGTAATTTGTAACATATTCCGATAGATTACTCAAGGTCAGTAACGTATTCTAAATACTTTGGATTACTTCTTCAGCACTGGTAGATTTTTTCACTTGTTTTGACTATAAAAACTCTGCCAAAGGTCTTCCTAGAAAAAAAGAAATTTATGATCCAACATGAATTTTCTTGATAAAAAAATATGATCGTTCTGTAACGATTAAGACAGTGTATTTACATGCATTCTATTAGTATGCAGGGTACCTTTAAGACGCTGACCATCTAATTTGCATATGCATGTGCTGTGTGATTAGAGAGTTACTCAGTCTGTGTCTTATGTTTTGTGACGCTAATGTTTTGTTAATTTTCTCATGTTTGAGAAGAGTGTGCAGCCTGTGTGTCTGCCATTAAATGTGTGGAATACAGACTTTTGCTGTTTGACTCCGTGATTTGTCAGACTAAACCATTTATCTCAGTGGAAAAGCGTTACGGTGCCTGGTAACGTGAATGTAAAATGGCTAGAAATAGCATTTTAGCTTAGCATAAAGCTGACAATTTACACAAGGTTTATTTCTATTTCTTCTGCTCCAAACTTACTTCAAACTTACTTCTCTGTCTGCTCGTATGAATGTAACACATCATAAGAAAGTGTTTCACCGCTGTTCAAATGCACTTTGGATCGCATCATTTATATGTATAAATGTTTTCCATCTGAAAGGACTAAATATTAAATGAAACAAATGACAATAAAATGCAAAGTAATCTCTTCAGTAATCAAAATACTTTTTGAATGTAACTGTATTCTAATTACCAATGATTCCCCAACACTGTATGTGTGTGTGTGTGTGTGTGTGTGTGTATATATATATATATATATATCACACTCGCAAGAATTTTTAATCAAATTTTATCAAGTAAATTTAAAAAAATTAGGAAAAACTGAGTACGGTCATAAAAACGCATTTGTGCATGGAACTACTTTCTTACGCGACGGATCAGAATCTGCCGTTGCTGGTTCAAACCAAATGATGCGTCCAAGCCTTCGTTAGTCATTCAAAAATGTCACTTCAGAAATAGTATCAGGGATTGTGCTGTTTCTAACAAGTTATTGGATAAACAAGGATGGATGTGGATATGTGTGTGTGTGTGTGTGTGTGTGTGTGTGTGTGTGTGTGTGTGTGTGAGAGAGAGAGAGAGAGAGAGAGATGGAGCGTGTGCGATCACCTGTTGCCACTCCCAAGCAGAGATGCTGTCAGCTTTCTGAAGATCAGATTTCTCAGTGGAAAAATAGCCGTCCAAGCGGGGATATTTCTCCCTATTTCGCGGTAGCCGATGCGCAAGAGTAATTCACTATAGAAACCGCAATCTTCTCCACCATTTTGAACAGAACTTTCTCTCCAATGTGGAAACTCCAGTAAGAGGTAAGCGCCTTGAGTTCTGTAATCAATCAGTCTGTTGTGTCTCTCAGCTGTGATGAGCCTTAATGCTGAAGTTGTTAGTTTAAAGTGGTTTAAAGCTGTTTCCTAGCTTTAGTAGTGTAGTAGTAATTTAAGCAATCACGGAGCGCTGTTTTGTGTAAACACTGACTGACACGGATTCACTTCACGTTACCTAACTGGCTCATATTACACACAAAAATAATCTTTTGCCACCACCTGCTGGCTAACATATGTAATGTCAAAAAAATAAAAAAATAAAAAATACATGTAAGAGACACACATACAGTAGCTCTTAACGCATCTACACTGCTCTTACAATTTAGTTTAAAATGGCACGAACACAAGCGGAGTGATACACACAGAGAAGTGTTGGAGTGCTGATGGTGTCAGACCATCAGTGCTCATGGAACATCTCTCGTCCAATCATATTCGAGGACTGGAACTAACTGTTTTGTGTGCGTGTGTGTGTGTGTGTGTGTGTGTGTGTGTATATATATATATATATAAGGTTTACACATTTCAATTTCATAACAAAATTCCATCAAATTGAGTTAATCTTTAACAGAATTAAATATTTTATGTTTCATAAATTTTATAAAAAATTACTCATTTCAGTTTGAAGGATATTTGTTATGAAATTGGAAAGTGTAAATCTTAAAAATAGGGTAAAATATTTTTTTGAGTGTGGAAAAAAAAAAATTCTTCCCCAATACCCTTTGAACAACAGTATAACCCATTGAGCACACGGCAAGCCTGTCCCTCACAGCCTTGTTGTCATTCCTTTAAAAAAAGTAAGATAGATTTACTGTGAATAAGGTCATTAGATCATATTGTAAAGTGGTAGAACCGTTACTGTGTTATATAATCAATAGGTTCAAATTTTGATGTTATTTATTTTTGTGAAGTGAAAAAAAAATATGATTTAGTTTGACAGCATTTAATTTAGTTTATCGAATATGTCTAGGGAATAAATAGGCATAATTAGGCAAAATGAACTAAAGGACTAATACAATTCCTGTTTGTTGAATTTCTTTGAATTCCTTTGAGTAAATTCCTCTTATACTGTATGTGTCAGTCAGCACTCACACATATGCACAATTTTGCATGTGTTCCCAAGTCTCCACTGAATTATTATTAGATATTATACACATATTTAATAACTATTTAGATATGAGTTTTACACCCCTGATTTAGGCTCAATTGTGCTGCAGTCAGGTGAACCTGATTCCCTCCACAGCTATTCGACCACGTTCTGTTTATTTTCTTTAATTTTGTTTTATTATCGCAGGTAGACCATTAATGCTGTGCTGTGTTCCTGGTAGAACTGAGCAATACTGGAGCTTCAGAATAATTTGGTTCCACCTGAGGAGATCCACATGCTTCTGCAAACACAGAATCAATATTAGACTTGGAGAGAAGACAGGCTAGGGTGTTTTTTTTTTTTTTTTTTTTTTTTTTTTTTTTAAGAGGATGTTGCAGCCAGCCATGGAGATAATATTTCAGCACAAATTTAAGGGCAGCTCAGCTGCAGTCAATTTAATTTCTCAGGACACTCAAAGAGGAACAGATAACTGGTAAACCTTTACAGTAAGGTTCCATTTGTTAATATTATTTAATGTATTAGGTATCATTAACTAACTATTAACAATATACAGTATATCTTTTACAGCATTTATTAATCTAAGTGTTAGTTAATAAAAATACAATTGCTCATTTTAATTCATAATGCATTAACTAATGTTAATATATACAAATTTTCTTTTAAAACTGTATTAGTATATGTTGAAATTAACATTAGCAAGATTAATAAAATCCAGTAAAAGTATTTTTCATTGTTAGTTCATGTTAAATTGCAGTTAACTAATGTTAACAAATGGAACTTTATTGTAAAGTGTTACCAGATAAAGAAACTAAATTTGAATTGAATTTGAATGTTGAGCTTGCAAACAGGGTGCAGAATTATAATTGGCACCAGTAAGTCATCAAATTTTGATCAAATGATGGAGAGTAACATTATAACTGGCCATACAGTATACACACACACAGTGTAGTCGAGCACACTTTCAGCATTTTAAAAAGCTATAGTCTGCTGAATAATCCACAACTTAGTACTCAGCAAAATTATCTAGCAGGAAATTGACGTTAGTTCCAAATTAGTTCCCATTTAAATTCAGACGCAATGTGCCAAAGTCTGGACAAGCAGCCCCATGCGGCAAATGTTTATGCCTGAAAATCACCCGCACTGTGCCTTTGACTTCACAGCCTTTATTTATATCGAGTTAGCGAGATACTACGTTTGCAGAGAAGTACGCAAAAAACGTTTGGTCTCTGTACTATAAGGGTTAGGGTTAAAAGTATATTTATGCATTACTGCTAGTATAATTACTAATGTTTCTGAAAATGCGGAAATGCTGAAGTTGCCTAAGTGAAAGAATGCTGTTTTGGTCTCTGTACTGTACTGTTTGAGTATAATGTAATTACTACCCAAATGCTTCCACAAATATGACTCTCTGTGCATTACATTTATCATCCATTCAAATGTTTTATTTGTACAATGTGCACTGATGTACTGTGTTTGCGTCACGCTTGCGCATGACTGTAGATCCAGCTTTGACCACTGGGGGCAGTTCGGAGATTCAGAAAGAATAGGCTGATTTTAGCTTACGAAACAAATCTGTCACCGATTTTCCTGTGAGATCAGTCTGCATTCACAACCAACTCGCAAGATCAGCAATTGTGCTGTGCAAATTGTGTTCAGCACTAATTTTTTAGGCATGTCTGCACCATGACCATGACATTTTATTCTGCATATGTCTTTCTTGTGATGTAATTTTACACTATTATATGTACTTACTGTTTCTTTACATGCCATAAGTTTGATATCTTTCATCTCTCTCTCTCTCTCTCTCTCTCTCTGCAAGTTTCAGTGCCCATGTGCTCTCGGCTGTAAATGATGACTGGTTGCCACTCATAATGCTGTCATAATAAAAGACCCAAGGGGCTTATTGTCTCTACTCTGCCACAGCACGGCCTTATGGTTCAGATCTTTCTCACTCTGATCTCAGATTGGCACTTTCTGAAATTCCATATAAACACATTAATTTAGAGCTGCTCATTTGATTACTCACATAATCTCCCTCTATGAATTTAGATGGGAAGCAATTGAGTTCCTACAAAGCCTATGAAATCGCAATGGTGGCATCATGTGCTGTTAAGTTTTATTGACGGACTGTAGATTGTAAGTGATGTGAGTAAATGTTTACATGTGTTTTGATGACTAGGGAAAATTACAGCCATTTGTGGGAGGTAATTAGTTTCAGATGATCACACATGTATCTGAATTGGAATGGTATTACGATACTCTCTAGATGCCTTTCTGCCCCCATATGTGATGTTGGTGACAAGGTAATATTGTGCAGGCTTTATTTTGATTGACATTTACAGAATTATCTTTTTATGAACTTATATATTGGAAATCCTTAAATGGATTAGATTACAATTTAATCCTCATGGAATATCCCTGGAGGCTATACTGTATATTTGTTCAATAAACCAAGTGTTGCATTCAGATAGCAAACGTTCCCTCCAGGTTGCTGATGTCAGGTGAGGGTTCAGCTGAAGTGTCACCCTTTGCTGGTTTCTGGATGTAACGGAAAAGAGGTAATAATAATAAATGTTTGATATTTTATAATTTTTAATATGTATTCTGTGGGATGTTGATGCTGCTATTTTCTATTCAATGAAAACATATAATGACCATGGTTTGTCAAACTCAAAAAGGGACAAAGAAGCACAATAATAGTAGTCCATATGATCATGGAAACATGGTACTGTTAAGTGCTTGTTTTGTGCATTACTTCAAAATATTGAGCCATATGCACAAAAGTGCAGCCCAATATTGAAAATAGATGAAATATTCCTGTTTTTACCTAATTATTTGCTCATTACTTTGCTTTAACTTTTTGATCAGTGTCCCTTCTTTTATGAGACAGGAAGTCAGAGGAAGTAGATAAATTAATAGATCCACTCAGCGGCATCAGACGGCACTGGAAATATGGACAGGAGAGAAAAAATTATTTTCATTTAGAAGATCAGCTCTCAAAAACTCTTTGTCAAACCCATTCATTTTTGTCTTAATTCTGAGTATGAAAAGCGAGAGATAGACAGTAGGAAATAACAGTAACTGAGAGAGCGGGTGATTAATGTTCTCATTGTGACTAGATTAGGTAACCAGCAACCCAAAGCTCTCGCCGCTGATGGCTCTATTGGGTTTGACATGTATGAATATATTTTCTCATCTCACAGACACTGATCAAGTTACTGTAGTGTGGGGAGAATCTGAAAGATTGCTAACCTCATTCAGCCAGAGGGCCAATAACGCTGTAATTTCTAACATTTATTCTGGATGATTCAGCAATCAGGTACTTTGTAAGTACACATGGCTCCTGCACAGCAGGGTGATTGATAATCATAGACTAGCTTGCAATTACTGACTATTTCTTTGAGTTTTAGCCCAGGAAATGCTTCAATGGGTTGGAGAGGAGTATAAAAATATGGTTTAAACTCAAAGTCCTGCATCATTTCCACACAAAACATTCTCTGTGTGTACATCGAATTCCCTTGTCACTGAAACAAAAACTAGTTATTAAAATAAAAATAAAGTGTCAGTACACAAAGCATGAATCTTTTATGCAATACAGAACACGGTCAGAGCCTTGAGTGCTTGGCGCTGGCTTTTGAACCACCTACCGAGAGCGCGGAGCTTTGAGAAGCAAACCCAATAAAACAAGCCAGTTTTCCAGTTTTTCAGGTCTCCAGTCACACGTGTGCCAATACAAAATTACATCAAACAGAGGGGTATTCTTCTGTATGAATAGACAGAAGTCTCAAGATACACTTAAACTCTCTGATATTTGCTATGAGTGTGCATTGCTGTACATTTGCACTGCATATTTGATGAGAACTGTGAAAGGAAACCTACTTTCTTAGGACTTCCCTCTGGATCATAAAAGATGGTAAATTAAAGAAATATTTTACACAAAAATTTAAATACTGTTGTTATTTAGATCCAGTAGTTTTAGCATAGTCAAACTAAAGTCTTTATCTGTCTGTCCAAGTATACATGACACTGACCATATGTGATCGAATATTTTAAGAAAGGACGTCAAATACGTTGGGTTGAATACATGTTGCACATGGGTTGCCAACTTTCAATCAGCCAAATACGAGACATTTTATTTTACGATTCACTGACTTGATTGACTTGAATGGCTAACATGACAAATGCTTCACGTAAATTAATGTACTAACACAACAACCTTGGTCTTGGTCTTCCATGGCCATTCCACTATTTTGCTACATAAAGCAAACATGCCATGTAATGTTTTTTTTTATTTGTATTTTTATTTTAATTTTATTTTTTTTATGGCAGAGAAGATGCAGGTTTAATAAAGCATTTCTCCTTAGATTAAAGTGATGTTGTTTAAATTAAGTTTATCACAGGAGAAATGTATTAACATTTTCATCCTGTCTGGTTTATCTCCCTGGTTGTTGTAGTATAGTATGCCAAATAATTTGTTAAGTGTTTTTAACCTGTGCTGTAATGTACTTTTGCAATTAAAATGCCACAATTTTTTTCACCATCATTTGGCTGAAGATCTCTGTCTTCCAGGATACATATCTGACATATGCTCTGTATGTGAGAGAAGTGAGAGAAGACATGTGTAAATTGTCAACAATCTTCTCCCCGCTGTCAAGTGTAATGTTTCAGGTCCATTTCGTTTGATTTGTTTTCCATTCTCATCTGCAGTTTTTAACATTGACAGTTGAATGTGAAAATTATTCAAATATAAACACTTTTTTGGCACAATGTCGATCACCACAAAACTTCCTTTCAACTCTTTTGTCCTTTTCTTTAAAAAAAAAAAAAAGCAAAAATGAAGGTCACAGTGAGGCACTTACAATGGAAGTAAATTGGGCCAATTTTTAGAGGGTTTAAAAGCAGAAATGTGATGCTTGTAATTTTATAAAAGCAATTGTGTCAGTTGTTATGTACAAACATGTGTATTATTTGGGCTGTAAAGTTGATTAAATTGTAATTTTTACAGTCGTTTTATGGTTTTAGGGTTTGTTGACATTTGATTTTCATGGTAACAAAGTTGTGAAATTGGCAATAACTTTAAACAGAAAAGTTTAGTAAGTGATTTTATCAAACTAAAATCATGTTAACACACTTATTGTTTATGTCTTGTGGCTATACTTTTGAAACAGTGAGCATTTTAACGCTTGGATTGGCCCCCATCCACTTCCATTGTAAGAGCCTCACTGTAACTGTCACGGATTCACTAGGCTCCCTCTCTCACTCCACACTCTGCTCTCTCTCCCTGAATTACTAATCGCTCACACCTGATCCCAATCCAGCACTCAATCACATTCCCTCCATAAATACTCACCACGCCACTTCATCAGGGTCTAGTCTCCCCATGGAATACAGACTCACTTACTAGCAAAGTGGTCCATTCCAGTATTATCCAAGGTTTCCAACGATCTGTTTCTCATCACTTCGTGTCCCCATCTGATGTTTGTGAATGTGGCTCATCAAGGAAATTCTCTTCCTATGTGAATACAGACTGTTATTATATTGCTTATCATTTACTCTTCCACATCTTCTGATTGATACTCACCTGGTTACCTATACTGTTTGTTTAATAAATACCTGCCTTCGGGTTCTAACATCATCCTCGAGTCTGGGTTTCCGTTACAGTAACCCAGATTTTTGCTCTTTTTTTTTTTTTTTTCTTTTTTTTTTTTTTTGTGTATATATAAAGAAAAGGAGGGACAAGTCAATTTATTTTTGTGGTAATAACTGTTATGCCGCAAATGCTGTCAATTGAGTTTAGCTTGTATTTAACCCATAATATTCCTTTTTAAAAGTGCTCAGCATTTTAGGTGTGAAACGCTTAAATACAGGACATGCTAAAGATTAAAGGGATAGTTCACACAAAAATGAAAATGCTATCATTATTTAATCACTCTCATGATATCCCAGGTGTGTATGACTTTCTTCATCAGAACACATTTGAAGAAAAATAGAAAAATATCTTTGCTCAGTAGGTCCTTTAAAATGCAAGTGAAAGAGAAATCACCATTTGAAACTCCAAAAATCACAGACAGTCAGCATAAACGTCATTGACACGACTCCATTGGTTAAATTAATGTCTTAAAGTGACATGATCGCTTTTGGTGCAAAAACAGATGAATTTTTAAGTACTTTTTAACTATAATCTATTGCTTCGATAGATTTTACGAGAGGGTGGAGTCCAAGCGGTTTCTAGTGTGACAAATTACCGCTGCTGTGATACAGAGGTATTCTCGCATTCTCCACTCGGTTGAGACATCCAGGATAAGCACACAAACACATCATTGTGAGTAAAGAAACAGATAAATACCTACACACTCTCATGGTAAAATCGTAAGGATTCGTATGAGTTTTCTAAATTTGGCTAATTCGTATGATATCGTACGAACTTCACTACAGCCAGTGACGTCGCTGGACATCATTTCCATCTAATATACAACAATTCCTTGCTTCTGTCACACACAACAGCTTCCTATCATGTTTACACACTCTACTGATCGGTTAGGTTTAGATAAGGGGTTTGGGTAAGGGCATAATATAAGCATGTCTTTAACGCCTCGTGCCCGGAACACACGCTTTCTTCCGTATTACACATCCGGCCATTTACACGTGATGAAATCACATGAATTCATACGAACGAAATCGTACGAAATCATACGAAATGACCAACTCATAAAATATGTATGAATTTTCGTGAGATTGGGTTGTAAATACAGATCTAAACCAAATCCAACCAAGCTACTGTACAGAGTTCCTCCTCCTCACTTCTAAACAGCGGTGCTCTTCCGGCTGTGACGCACGTGCATCAGTTCCCACGTGTTTCAAATGGCAATGCGATTACGTCATGCACATACGGCTGCAGAACGGAAGCATGTTTTAAAGTTAAAAGTACTTAAATATTTATCTTTTTCACACCAAAAGCGATCGTGTTGCTTTAGAAGACATTAACAGCTGGTGTCGAATGGATGACGTTTATGCTGACTGTCTGTGATTTTTGGAGCTTCTCCATTCACTTGCATTTTAAGGACCTTCTGAGCTTAGATATTTTTCTATTTTTGTTCAAATGTGTTCTGTTGAAGAAAGTCATACACACCTGGGATATCATGAGGCTGAGTATATGAGACAATTTTCATTTTTGTGTGAATTATCCCTTTAAATTCATGTCTCATATGAATTTAATACAGAACACAATTCTGTTTGCTTAAATACGGGACATACGTATTATACAGGATAGTCTTTCAGAGCATGCATGTGTACAACACAGAGGCCAGAGGATGTATATATGCTGGATAACGGCAACTATGATCGCATTTTCTAGGTTCGAGGTCTACACAGGGTTTAAAATGAAACCTGTACCTAAGACTGTGTGATCTGACCTGGGGTGCGTTTCCCAAACAACGACGTAACCTACTGCGTAACCACAATAGTACGATTCATCGTTAGAGGAACTAACTAGTTAGTCACGAGTGTTTCGTGAAACCCTAGTAACTATGTCGCAAATCCATTGTTCGAACCACATTGGCTTAACAATGTAGAGCTGTCATTAATGATGTTATTCAGGGGGTGGAGTAATAACTTCTGCAGAGATCGAATGCATATCAAATTTTAACAGCTCATTTACATGGACAGAAAGCCGTTTATTGTGGAAAAACTGCTTAAAACACTAAATAGACATTTACTGTTATATGCACTTTGAAAGTGGCATACTCTTTACTACAGTGTACAAGCGGTTCGGTCAGTAAGCAGCTCCATAGCAACGTTATTTCCCTGTGACGCTGCTGTAAATAACAAACATGGCATCTGAGGACTACTTCTGTTATTTTCTTTTCTCCATTGTTTCACTTGCTGGTGTGTCTTTCATCGCGACCTCTTGCAGCATTGAGCTGCAATAGTGGGGTTTTCCTCTTACCTCACTTTACCTCACTTGAGCACATACATATGCACACTTTTCAAAAACCAGTAAAAACAGCACTTTTATTCTTGACACAATGAAAGATATAGAATTAAATATGAACTCAGCGAAAAAAGAAACATCCCTTTTTCAGGACACTGTATTTTAAAGATAATTTTGTAGATCTTTATTGTAAAGGGTTTAAACAATGTTTTCCATGCTTGTTCAGTGAATCATAAACAATTAATGAACATGCACCTGTGGAACGGTCATTAAGACACTAACAGCTTACAGAAGGTACACTGTAAAAAAATTGCTGTAAATTTACGGCCAAATTCCTACAGCAATCTACTGTGATTCTTAAATACAGTAGTTTGCTGTTAAGAATGTTGTATTCTGGGAGATCAAGAGCAGTCTCACTGTGAAGTGACTAGTTTTGTGGTAAATAGCTGTTCTATGCAAGGCATTAGGAGAAAATGAACATTTTAAAATCATGATATCATCTCGGTGAAAGCTGTAGTGACATTTTAACCCCCTCCCCACACACACACACACACACACACACACACCTTTGAACCCTTTTTGGTGTTGGGTCTCGGGCAGGTCGCAATCGTCGCTGTCTTGTCAATTTGGGGACGCACCTGCCCGTGGCCCAAGTGGAACCCCAGATACCGTACCTCCACCCGTCCAATCGCGCACTTCTTCGGGTTCGCTGTGAGTCCCGCTCGGCGCAGCAATCTCAGAACCGCCCTCAGATGTTGCATGTGCCGCTGCCAATCATTGCTGTAAATGATGATGTCATCTAAATAGGCAGCGGCGTAAGCTGAATGCGGTCTGAGGATTCGGTCCATGAGACGCTGAAACATAGCTGGGGCCCCAAACAAACCAAACGGAAGTGTCACAAATTGGTGTAATCCAAACGGTGTGGAGAAGGCGGTTTTCTCATGGGAAATTGGTGTCAAGGGGATCTGCCAATAACCCTTCGTCAAATCCAATGTCGAATAAAAACAAGCAGTGCCCAACAGATCGAGCAACTCATCAACGCGAGGCATTGGATATGCATCAAATTTAGACACCGCGTTGACTTTTCTATAATCCACACAGAATCGCACAGACCTGTCGCTCTTAGGCACTAGAACAACTGGGACGGACCAATCGCTGTGGGATTCTTCTATTACCCCCATATCGAGCATTGCATCCAATTCTTCCTGAACGATTTTCTTCTTGTGTTTGGGTAATCGATGGGGTGGCTACGTACCACGACCCCCGGCTCAGTCTCGATGTGGTGATGGATGAGGTTTGTACGTCCCGGTAGAGGGGAGAACACATCCGCAAACTCCTGTTGCAACCTAGCAACCTCCGCGAGTTGACTTGGTGAGAGGTGGTCTCCTCAAGTGACCTGGGTGAACTGTTTATGTTTTGAACTCATCTCCAGTCCGAGCTCCGCCTTCTTGGGAACTACCGTAGCCAACGTCACGGGAACCGCCTCCCTCCACAATTTCAGGAGATTGAGGTGGTATATTTGATGTGCGCCCCCTCTATCGGTTCGTTTAACCTCATAATCGAAATCTCCCACTCATTGTGTGACCTCAAAGGGTCCTTGCCACTTGGCGAGTAATTTAGAGCTCGATGTGGGAAGCAATACAAGCACTTTATCTCCCGGTGCAAATTCCCTTAGCTGAGTTCTCCTGTCATACAGTCGGCGCTGTCGTTCTTGAGCTGTCGTTTCTCCTGTGTTAGCTGCCCCAAAGTGTGGAGTTTTGCTCTAAGATCAAGAACGTACTGAATTTCATTTTTGCTGTTTAAAGGTTCCTCCTCCCAGGCCTCTCGCAATACATCAAGCATGCCGCGAGGGCGTCGCCCATAAAGCAGCTTGAATGGGGAGAAGCCAGTGGAGGTTACGAATCATGTTTTTGAGGGTTTTATTAAATCGTTCCACCAGGCCATCCGTTTGAGGATGGTATACACTGGTGTGAATCGATTTAATATTTAACAACTCGTACAGCTCGCGTAGTGTCCGTGACATAAACGTTGTGCCCTGATCGGTGAGGATTTCTTTCGGAATCCCCATCCTGGAGATTATTTTGAAGAGCGCCTCTGCAACACTGTGTGCTGAGATGTTGCGAAGAGGCACTGCTTCCGGATATCGCGTTGCATAGTCCACTAGGGCCAATACAAAGCGATGTCCGCGTGCTGACCGTTCTAATGGCCCAACGTGGTCCATTCCAATTCTCTCAAAGGGGACCTCGATCAAGGGAGAGGGCGCAATGGTGCTTTTGGGGTGGCCGGTGGGTTCACCAGTTGGCATTCGCGGCACGCCGCACACCACCTACGGACATCGTCGCCAATGCTCGGCCAATAGAAATGGGCTATTAGACGGTTCAGTGTTTTACTTTCTCCTAAGTCCCCCTCAGGGAATTCCCTGAGAAGGGGAGGGGCTGCAGCCTTAACTTAAATGGCTGAAGAGCCAGATACCAACGGGTGATCCGGGCATTGGTATCTTTCATGCGGTGGAGCAACTGGAGTGGGGCGTGATCGGAACAGAGGGTGAAGGCCCGCCCCAACAGGTAGTATCAGAGAGTGAGGACCGCCCACTTGATGGCGAGACACTCCTTTTCCACGGTGCTGTACTTAGTTTCCCTCAACGTGAGCTTACAGCTAATCAGCTTACGGTCAGACTTGTGTTTATTGTCGAAGGAATGAGCGTTACACTGAGGCCTGTACTCTGGAGCAGGATTGATTTGGAGGCGGAGGATCCAGCATCATCGGACTGAGCTTGTTGTCATTGCAGGCAATAACAATGCTGTGCGTTACAGGGAAGACATCCTTCTCCCTCATGTGGTACCCTTCCTGCAGGCTCATCCTGACATGACCCTCCAGCATGACAATGCCACCGGCCATACTGCTCGTTCTGTGCATGATTTCCTGCAAGACAGGAATGTCAGTGTTCTGCCATGGCCAGCGAAGATCCTGGATCTCAATCCCATTGAGCATGTCTGGGACCTGTTGGATTGGAGGGTGAGGGCTAGGGCCATTCCCCCCAGAAATGTCAGGGAACTTGCAAGAGCCTTGGTGGAAGAGTGGGGTAACATCTCGCAGCAAGAACTGGCAAATCTGGTGCAGTCCATGAGGAGGAGAAGCACTGCAGTACTTAATGGAGCTGGTGGCCACACCAGATATTGACTGTTACTTTTGATTTTGACCCCCCCTTTGTTCAGGGACACATTATTCCATTTCTGTTAGCCACATGTCTGTGAAACTTGTTCAGTTTATGTCTTTGTAACACTTCTCCGTGGAAGGAGGAGGCGAGAAGCAGATTTCCTGGTTCAGGTAAGGATTTTTATTTCCCTCTCTACAGCAGGTGTACACTCTTAGAGCTTTTTATGTTGTTCAGTAAGCCACTTCACAAAATAAACTCTCAACATTTACAATAATTAAGTCTTCGCTTCACACTCTGGTCTCTGGTGCCCAGGCTCTCTCTCTCGTCTACCCGCTGTGTGGCTCTATTTATGCCGCTCTCCCCGTGCTCACTGAAATTAGAGACAGGTGTTAGACATAATTTAACTCAGGTGTAAGCGCCCTTACCGCTTTCTCTCTCTCCGGAGAGATGCTTGACCACGCCCCCGCTGCCACAGTCTTAGTTGTTGAATCTTTGTTCATACAAATATTTACACATGTTAAGTTTGCTGAAAATAAAAGCACTTGAAAGTGAGAGGACGTTTCTTTTTTTGCTGAGTTTATATGGAGTGAAAGATACAGACTGGGTCTGGTAAATGGTGCTCTGGTGAAGCTGTGTGGTGTTGCATGGCAACAAACATACGATTTTCAAGTTGCTTTTCAGTGACAAGTTAAAACCCTTTACAATCTTAATTTAAATACAAAATATAATATCCCATTTGATGACCAAAATAGTCTGTCATTTTTTAACATGCATTTTGAGTTAGTGCTTTTCTAATACAATGGGAATTCATCCAGTAGATTAACATGTAGAAATGAGCACATAATAGGTCATACTTGTGACTTGGTGCATCACAGTAGCATTGGAATGCCAGATCAAATGTAAGCAATTATTGTGTGAATCATGTTATGCAATGTCATTACTTCATTATTAACTACCAGAATAATGTCATTAATAAATTATATACTATAAGTGTGATTAAGAATCTGATGTATGGAATGAAATACAAACCTTTTATTGTTTTGCAGTGGTGATGACCCACCATCACATACACAACAACAGTCAAGTAACTAAAGCTGGCTATGTAAAGATTTTCTCAATACACAAGATAATAACCATGATAATATAAGCTGAACATGACACAAAACACATCCTTTATTTAAATCCTCAGACAATTCTAATGAGAGGCCTTCTCATTTTTTCCCAAGCCACAGCATGATAACTATGAGAAAAACAAAACAAAAAAACAGCATGACAGCAGCCTATTTTAAAACCAAAAATCCATTAACAGATGAATACAATAATGTGATAATCAAATTAAGCTGTGCCCTATTACTGTCACAAATCATTGATGAAACACTCACATTTAGCTAGTTAATTTAGATGATTATTAGCCACCAAGGTGTTTCTATCCATTCCTCAGGTGCATCAGTAGCAGGTCCTCTCCTAACAAATACAGTATGTATGTGTGTGTGTGTGTGTCTATCAAATGCTCAACAATGGTGGCTTTACAAAGAATCCTACAGCTTGAGCACAGAAGTCAGGTAGTGTATATAAATACCTACATAAGGACACATTTTCTCCCCACTTGACTCTCTATTTGATGATGATATAAGAAAATTCTGGATTCCAAGGACGAAGATCCTTGAATTGCTGCAGGTTGTGAAACCACACATTCAGAGGGCCACAAGAAGAATGCCTCAAGTCCAACAGTGCAGTTCTTTTTTTTTTTTTCACCCAATTTGGAATGCCCAATTCCCTATGCGCTTTTTTTAAGTCCTCGTGGTCGTGTAGTGATTCGCCTCAATTCGGGTGGCGGAGGACGAATCCCAGCTGCCTCACGCATCTTATCACGTGGCTTGTTGAGCGCGTTGCCACAGAGACATAGCTCACCACGCGCCCCACTGAGATCAAACCACATTATAGCGACCACGAGGAGGTTACTCTAACCTCCCTAGCAACCGGGCCAATTTGGTTGCTTAGGAGACCTGGGTGGAGTCACTCAGCATGCCCTCAACAGTGCAGTTATTAGCTGCACTGCATTATTGTGCTGTGGGACGTTTTATGGGGTGGTTGGTGATGGCCTGTGGCTCAGCAAGTCTTAGGTCAGCAAGGCTGTGAAAGCAGTAACACCTTTGCAGTTACAGCTTATGAACACCACGCTGACTTTCCCCAAAACTCCTCAAAATATCCAGTCACAACACTGCAGTCACAGAAATTTGTTAAACTTCCTGAGGAGGAAGAGGGTGTCATGCTGGTGCTGATGATGATGAAGATGCTGCTGCTATTGATGATGATGATCTACTGAACCCACATCAAGGCAGAATGCATCCTGCAGGAGCTGAAGTCAGAGAACATATAATTTTCTGAAGTCATTTTTAAATACAGTTTAGTTACTGTATTTTCTATTATTTCATCTGACTGACATAACTTGTTTTAATAAACATTTTGTGTAATTTCCTACCTTGTCTGTTTTTTCCCACCTGCAAACATTCATTGAAAGACTACTGCAAACAAGAAGTATAAATTTGTTTTCTATATCAAAGCCTATTGAGAATATTCCATATTCTGTTTTATTCTACTTCTGTGAACACCTCACAATAAACACAAAACCACTTACACAGACATTGTTATCCCAAACAGAAATCAGATATATGACTATACATGTATATTTCTACAATTATTGCTGATTTATTAGGGCATATTAGCTACATAAAAATTACACTGATTTGGGAAATTATATTTTACATATATGAAAGTGTAATATTTTGAAATACATAAATGTATGAATTTTACACTTAGGGTTTTTCTGACACTATACTCAAAGTATTGCAGATATGTTGCATTTACTGTATGTACAGTACAGATAACTTTTTATATCAGTGAAAACCATTAACATGCATATTGTGTCTTACATATATAGCCATATGTAAAATGTATCTTTGGAAAATGTTGTAAGAAAGATATTCGCTTCTAAATAATACAATAACTCAAATTTTCTACGCGACAACTAAGCCAATCCTGTGTTCTGAATGTCATAAATAATGCCTTTGGAGGGCACTTCAAAGGGAGAACAATTGCGACAGTCACGCTGGAAGATCGTTTAAAAAAAATTACTTTGAGCACCTTCAAGCCCAAGAGTGGATGGTGAAGTCTTTGAAGCAGCTGGGGTGTGTTCTATTCAATGATGTCAACACCACAAACTATCAAGGAACTGTGCTTCTAACCACAGGTGGAGAGCTGTATTTCCAACTACACAACTTTGCGACGCAGTTTGGGAATGTTCATTGGAACTACGGTTTCGGGAAACACCAAATCGTTGAACTATGTTTGTAACGATTGAACTTGCGACCATAGTTGGCTAACGATAGTTTTGGGAAACACACCACTGAACGATACCATCAGATTTGAAGTCTGAACCTGAAATCACTTGCTCTCTTTATAATTCCTTCTCCACATAATTTGCAATACGCTGTATTTTATGTAAGCATCAAAGGTGAGATTCATAACAGTAACAGTAAACATACACAGTTATAACAAAGCACGGCTGCCACTCAGCACACCAGAGCAGAGGGCGTGGGGGGATGGGGATTGGCTTACAGTTTATCAAACGAAGGTTTTTTTTTTGTTATTTGTTTTAAACAGATACAATGTGTTGGTATTCCAATAATCAGCTTTTTTTCACAAAAAAATTTAAGTTTACTGTGTATCTACTGTAATAGAATACAGGTAGTACCAGTGGTGTAGTCGGGGCCATATGCACGTATACGCTGTATGCTTACTTTTTTTTTCCTAGGTCTGTTTGCGTATATTGACTTTTAAGGAACAATATTTGCATATACCATCTGTATACCCACTTGTTTTGCTGCTTCAGAAGTCCATAATCTACAGTCGTTAGTTTCCCTTTAACTGTATTGGATGCTGTTTTGTGAAACTGGAGATCTTTTGTTGTAACTGGTGCATTATCACTTGAATTGTACCATTCTCCGCCCCTGACAACAGTGGTCGCTGCCATCATCGACTGAGGGAATTTATGACAGTGAGTGGAGAGAGATCACCCTCACGCTGAAGCAGTATCAGGTAAAATTAATTAACTAAATATGCCAAACGTCCTGTAAAATAAGGAATCGTCCTGTAATTAATAGGAAAAATTGCTTTCCATATGAAATCCATACGTGATGCCCTTTGTCCCGTATTTTAGCGTCACACACCCAAACTGCTGAGAATGTTTCACAAATTGAAAGAAATTGACCTGACACCTTTTGCGTGAGTTGTGGGAGATATCGGCTGTTGCTTTACACGGACGATCAGTGAAAATCAGCATGTGTTCTCTGTCAGAAGCAAGATAATTTTGTCAAAATCATATAGCATTCGAGTGCATGTTAATTGTTTCCCACCATTGGGATTTTAAAACAACAGTAAACGCACCTATTCATGACATGCCATTACATTTTATTTCAAATGTCAGAGCTCGTTCTGGTAAAGAGAGAGAGAGGTAAGAAACTGCATTACTGCATTAATTCAAAATAAAAGTACAATAGTACAGGTGTAGTTAAAACACTTAACGTGATTTTCTTACATTTCCCTTATGCTAAACACTGTTTACTGCCAAAACAACAACACTAATCTAAAGAGAAATACACTATTTTCATGTTAAGCCTTTTCTCTTCATTTCTCTCTTCTACCGGGTCGTTGTATTAAAGTGTTTTTCATTTTAGGTTTAGTAGGGGATGTTCGTACTGAATGCGTTTTTGCATTCATCTGAGCTGTTTTTCAATGTAAAGCAGCGTCTCGCACAGTGGTATTTATATTGTTTAATTTCACCCGATTACAATTTTGGTAGACTTGATAAAAAGAATACTTTTTATAATGTTACACACTTCTGTGGGCTTAAAAGTTAATTTTTGAATAATCTATTGCACTGTGTCATTTTCTCATGTCCCAAAATGTGCAAGTCAAACATCTTTGACAAAAATAAATGATAAATCATTGGATTTCTATTTTTCCCCCCACATACAGTTAAGAGTTTAGTGTTACATTCTCTCACTAACATGTATTCATTTGTGGTAAATGTGTAATTTTATCACTGACAGTGGAGGTTTTTTGTGTGTCCCTTGATTTATTGCGCACCCTGTTATGTCATGATACCATGACCTTTCATTGAAGATATATGTTAGGAAATGACATCACACACACTCGAGGTGTACATCACCCATTCTGCAAAATTACTTTGAGTTATTTGAAGTGTATAACTCTATTGTTTTATTTATGTTTTCCTTTATTTTGTGGTGTTAGTCATATGTGGTCAAGCATAACATTTCCACCCTGTTATGGGAAGATATATGGGAAATTAATATAATTAAAATTTCAATATACAGTATTTATGTTAACAGAAATAAAATCATAAATTTTAGTTTAAAAATATGTTTCCTAGATATCAATCACAGAGCATGTAGAGGTTAATTTATCCACTGAATGTCCACCCTGATGCTACCCATTTAACTGGATGGACATCTGACTTTTTTTTTTGTGTAATTTAGCTTGACCAGTATGACTAATACAATCTTTAATATGTCCCTGTAATGATGAAACATGAAGTAATTTGTAAAAGTTTGTTTTATTTTTCAAAAGTTTCAAAGCCGTAATGTCACCAAATTGTAGGAATGACCCATTTACAATATGTACGCAGATTACGCAGTCTACAGTAACTGTAAAGTACAATCTATAGCAATAGTAAACTACTTTTTTTTTGGTAGGACTACACCACTGGGTAGTACCACCACTGACATATAGGTGGCACTCTTTCCAGATTAAATGCTACCAAAAAAGCTTGTGTTCATAGAAAAAACAAACAAACAAAAAACAAGCCTATGTCATTTTGGGGTGAACCTTTTTTTTTTTTTTAAGTCTTAATTTTAATTTATTTTGCCTATTTTTGAATGCATCCAAGCCAAGAAACATCTTCAGATAGATTAATGATTGCAACTGTCACAAGGTTTTGTTACTGGTGGGCAGTGAAATTTACTGCTTTAATCACCATCTAGGTTACTGTTGGCATCCTCTCAGGTGGAAAATAAAATGGCTGATGTTGCTCAGCATACTAGAACTTGTTGTGGCACTTGGCATTGGTGGGTTTGGCCAAATTCACTGACTATAAAATAAATAATTTCACATTTAATTTGGTGTTTATGAGCTTTGCCTTTTATTGATTTATTTTGTTTAGTGTTTGCTTTTCCTTTTTTTCCCTCTTGTGCATTTTTCCTCGCTCATCCTGTCTCTCTCTTTGTGTCTTTCTCTGGACAGGACTATATGCTGTTTTGTATCTGTGCATCTCAAATTGTGCATCTGCTCAATGAATTGTGGGTTCTCAATCCATCTCATCTGCCACTTATTCTTTAAACCTAGTGGAGAGGCTGTAACAAAGGCCCATATTAGCAACTCTTTTGTAATTTACCTCCGAAAGCAATCTCCCCTATCCTTTTCACCAGCTCCTCAAGGCTCGGTGCGTTTCTTAATAGAAGACCTCAACAACAATGCACTGAGAGATGAGCCGTAACAGAAACGGATAAATGAAAATAACCAGTCTTGTCACTTGCACTGTATGACCTCCGTTGACGGTGTATCTAAAGCAGAAATGTAACAGTCTCCAGCACACAGTTGTAGATACCCTGTTAAATACTCTCTTCAGGTAAGAGGTCCATCATGATGCAGATTGCAGAGCATTGAGGCTGTGTTACTTGGTCAAAGCCTGGCCAGATCTGTTTTTGTTTGAGCTTCATGGTTGAGGTCCTCTTGAGACTCTCGGGGCATTTACTCAGGACTACTCTGCCCCAAATAATTCTAAAAGTCTGTACAACTCATTTCTAAGAGCTGCAGTGTCATGCTGTCACATCGTGCTGAGTTCCATTTTATTGGATTGGATCATAGTCATCTCCCTCTATCTGTATTTGGATTAACAGAGAGTGTCTTAAAATGTTCCTCCAAACTGAAAATGCTTTATTTCCCAAGGCTGTATATGATTGTCCTCGGCATGCAAAATGTGTGTGGTCTCTTTTGAAATGTCCGTCTGGTTGCCAAGACATTACTGGACACATAATTCAGCCCATTTGAGTCTATAATAAACATATAATGTCATGCATTCATTATTAGATCAAGGTAAATTCATATACAAGTGATCCAACTGAATTTGTGGGACTTATGCAGTATAATTTGAATATTAAAAGATTTTCCATGATTGTAGTATAAATGCGTTCTGTCAAACAGAGATGCTTTTATGATCCATTTGGTGTCAAGAAGAAATTAAATGACAACATATTTGCAATATGTAACATTCTGTATTTGAATGCATAATTTTCCTTGTTGTACATTTGAACTTCCCTTTGACATTCAAAGAAAAGAGGTCTGAGTTTTCATCTAGCCCTCCATTTTATATGAGAATGTTATAGTTTTATGGTAAATCTATTTACTGTACTGCTCTACATTTCAATATGGCACAGCGTTATACAATTTTTCCATGGCAATTCTGTATTCATATGTTTGAAGGTTGATTGCAGTGCAGACACTGTGAAAGATGAGATTTATACAGTATTTATTCTCCTCTCAGGGCTTGAATAAAATCTGACTTTTGCAGTGTTTCGAAATATGACAAGCATTGTGCATCTCACGTTGGTGCTACACGGTGATAAAGAGGAATGTTTTGATGGGGGAAAGGTCCAAACTGTGTAGGGGGACATAACAGTCCCTAACCATGAGTTTTGACAAGAAAACCTGGAGATTTCAGCCAAAGAAGCAAATCACATTACACACTCAGCCACACCTTCACATGCTAAGACAAGGAGGCATGAAAAGCCTTAGGATTTGACACACGTTCTCTTGTTGATGCAGCTATGTGATGTCCCATCCTGTGATTGCTGTGGGGGGAGTTCACTAAGAATAAATAACACTGTTCATTTACTTGCACTGTCTGCCTTGATTTAGGGCCTCATGCTGAAGTAATTATGAAAATCAGAAAATGGTAAAAACTTGCCCATAAAATTAGAGCTGAATGCAATTTGTACACAGCAATTCCCCATCTTGGGGAAGTATGCTAATCTACACAATGCATCTTGATATATACCCAGTTCTTCTACAAGATTTGATGAATTACTGCTACTATGATCAATTGAAAATGTCAACCTGGTCTCACAGACTGAACGTTACTATGACTACATTTTCCCAAACATTTGAGTTTCACGTGCCATGTTCTAAATCTCAGCGCCGTTTCCTGGTGAAATTAACACTAGAGGCGCTACAACAATTAAGTTTTATTCACTTTCACACAAATCATGACTACATTGGCTGATTATGATTTTATAAACACATTTTGTTTTCCGCTCTATTACTCACACACACTGCTATGTTATGTTTTCCAAACATTTTTACTCTAACGCATCATTTAAAAACATTATATTTTAATGGTTGTATTACAGACTGACCTACATTTACACACTTATTCCAACATGATTCACTTTCGTGATAGCTTAAATGATAAAGTGTTGAACTTTGGACTTGGAAGACTGTGCAGTTTAGACAGGTTGATGCTTTTCATGTTGCATTTGCTTTTAGGACACTATCGGTTAGGTTTAGGTGTTGGTTCAGGGTTAGGATGTCTGTTTTGTTTACCTCTCATTTGCAGTTAGGACACTATCGGTTAGGTTTAGGTTAAAGTTTTAGGTTAGGGAGATGTGGTTTACTCATTTATCTAACATTTAAATTAAAAACCTTGACTGATTATGACTAGGTATGTGCATGGCATAATTATTGTATGCAAATATGCACATCAGAGCAAAAGAGAAAAACTCTCTTGCCATTTATCAAGCGCTGAAACTTTGCTTGCTGAAAAACAACTTGGAATCATGTTTAATGGTGTAACAGTCACATTAAGTCCTCTTTGCAACCTGAACTTCTTCAGCAAAACGGCAGCAAAACGAATGAAACAATGCAGGTGAATGCAGTATATTTAATTATTTATTAATATTTGGCCTAAAATGTATTTTATTGTTATTTTTGCATATTTTCTCAGTAATAGTGTTGAACTGTTGAAAATCCATGACAAACTATTAAGCAAGAAGAAAATAATAAAACCTAATCTTAATTAGGTTAATCTTAATGGTTTCTTATTCTTCTGCTTAACATCCATTATTTTGGAGTTTCCTCCAAAATTCCATAGTAACTGTATTTCAAAATGACAGAATGACCCTAAATTCTTTGTACACTGTTTAAAGGACATCTAATATTCCTGTGTTAGTGGTAACAATAATTAGAAGATTATGATGATAATACACAAAATCAGCCACAACATTAAAACCCCCTGCCTAATTTTGTGTAGGTCCCCCTCGTGCCACCAAAACAGCGCCGACCCGCATCTCGGAGTGGCATTCTGGGATGATATTCTCAGTATTCCATGAGCACTTAACCAGTCATAAAAAAAAAAAAAAAAAAAAAAAAAAGAAAAAAAAATTCTGTTGCACTTTATTCTGTTTTGAATACTATTATGATGCTAGTGATACTTTGTAATACAGCACTTTTCATACCACTGTCTCCTAAGATGATTCGCTTATGTTCCCTATCTGTCACTCACTCGACGTTGGTGTCGATGTAGTGACACTAGGGGTCACTCTTGGGAGCCCGAGACACCTCTGGTCTTTGATAAAAGGCCAATGAAAATTGGCGAGTGGTATTTGCATGCCACTCCCCCGAACATACGGGTATAAAAGGAGCTGGTATGCAACCACTCATTCAGATTTTCTCTTCGGAGCCGAACGGTCATGCTCATTGAGCTGAATACTACTGTTCATTCACCTGCTGGATCTGACGGCGCATTTCAGCGGCTTCTCCCTCCTCTGCACTGGTGCACTGCAGAGAACGCCCCTGGGCGCTTCGGCAGAAAAACTAGAGAGTATATTTTCTGAAAGAGCATTTTTCCCCTCTAAAAGAGCATATATTTCTCTAAAAGAGCGCACACACGGAACGTCTTTTTAAAGACGCGTCTTTTTAAAGATGCTTTTCCGATTGTGTGTTATTCCTGGTTGTGCTCGTTATCTCTCACCTTCTAACGGTCACGATCACTGTCTTTCGTGTCTGGGCACTGCTCACGCGGAGACAGCGTTCGTGGATGGTCACATTCTCATTGCGAGAACGTGTCCATGGCAATGTTGCGGTCGCGGCTCGCCTTCGTAAGGAAGCGAGCCACCCCAGAGGCTCCCGCCTCGGTCCTTTTACCCACGGGTTTGAGGCCAGAGCGGCTAGCACTGGGGGCGATTTGGGGACCCCAATGGGACCGCCTCCGCCGGGTATCCCCCCGCGGACCTCCCATTCCCCAGCACGCTCGTCTGCCCCGATCGGGCTTCCGGGTGAGTCCGCCGGCTCGTCTCACGGCGAGTTCGACCTCTTATTCGGAGCCCGCGAAAGTGATGAGCTCTCGTGCGCAGCATCGGAGAGCGGGCTCATCCAGTCGGAAGCCTCGGCTGGGCTCCTCCCTTCGAGGTCGATCGCCCAGTCACAGGCTGACGCGGAGATGACAACATGCTTTCCCGGACAGCCGCGAGCGTCGGTTAGAGTGGATTTCACCGCTCTTCCCTGAACCCTCGTGGCTCTGTGATTGGTTCCTGGGCTCGCGGCGCCGCTCAAAGCCACGCCCCGCCCCGTTCCTTTCTTCCCGGAAGTGCATGAAGAGCTGACAAGGTCGCGGGACCTTTTACTGCCCGGTCCCGATCTTTTCAGCTTCCCCGCTCTCACTACCCTCGATGGTGGGGCGGCCAAGGGTTATTCAGCAATCCCCCGGTGGATAAAGGCGCTCGCGGTGCACCTATGCCCGCAGAGCGCCGCCACCTGGCGTGGGTGCCCAAAGCCCCCGTCCAAGGCCTGTAGGTTTACGTCGTCTCTGACGGTCAAAGCCTACGGCGCTGCTGGACAAGCCGCCTCCGCCCTGCACGCCATGGCTCTCCTGCAAGTCCGCCAAGGCGCTAAAGGAACTGCAGGAGGGTAGTTCCGCCCCGGGATTGATGCAGGAACTGCGCTCGGCGACCGACCTCTCTCTCCGAGCGACGGAGGTCACGGCGCGGTCTCCCGGGCGGACGATGGCCACACTAGTGGTCCAGGAGCACCACCTTTGGCTCAACCTGGTCGAGATGGGTGAGGCCGACAGGACACAATTCCTTGCTGCCCCCATTTTCCAGGCGGGCCTATTCGGCGACACTGTCGAGGACTTTGCCCAGCAGTTCTTGATGGTAGAGCAGTAGATGGATGCAAGCCGGCTTGTCCTGCTCCTGCGTGGCTCAAGATCCCCCCATCTACTCATCGCTGAGGGCGTCCCCCTGCGGTGACTGCACCCACGGAGGTCTTCGAAGCGCCCCTGAGACGGGCGACCCAGGGACAACGAAACCCACTGCTCTGGAACTGGTAAGCAGATCTTCTTTTTGTTACCTTTTGCATTTAATTGCGCTGCATGCCCAAGTGGCTGCAGTACTCAAGAGCTCCGCAAGAGTGGTTTCCTTGTTCCCTGGGTCACATATTCGGTGTGTACGGCTGGCATCACGACCACCGTCCACCACTCCATTTGGCAGGTTGGCGCTCCAGCGGCGGTCTCCCGCCCTGAGCGCCCAGCTGTGGCACAAATCCGCCCCCGATGTGACAGTCTCCACGGGTCATGAGGACAGGCCTCTTCCTCCCCCGTCCCAGGCTGTTCCGGGGGTGGTCACAAGGAGCCAGGTAAGTGCTTCGATGTCCTCGGACTCAGCACGGCCACGATGTGGTGTGGCACCTCAAGCTCCGCCCCGCCCTGCCGCGAGGCCCCACCCGCCGGTACATCCGATGACGTTGTCCCTTTGGTCCCCCTTGCGCGGAACTCGGATGCATGGCTTGCGCTTTCCAGTCCGTCGCGAGGGCTGGTCGGGACCGTCCGACTCGGCTGCACGATTCACTTCGCTGGGCATCCGCCCAGGTCCAGCGGTGTCCACTTCACCTTGGTGAAAGATGGAAACGCTGCTACCTTGCGCGGAGATCGCTACCCTCCTACGGAAGGACGCGATAGAACCTGTCCCTCCAGCCGAGATGAAGAAGGGGTTTTACAGCCCCTACTTCATTGTACCGAAAAAAGGCGTTGGGTTGCGGCCAATCTTGGACCTGCGAGTACTGAACCGGGCCTTACACAGACTCCCGTTCAAGATGCTGACGCAAAGACGCATTCTAGCGAGCGTCCGGCATCAAGATTGGTTCATGGCGGTAGACCCGAAGGATGCGTACTTTCACGTCTCGATCCTTCCTCGACACAGACCCTTCCTGCGGTTTGCGTTCGAGGGTCAGGTGTATCGGTACAAGTCCTCCCTTTCGGCCTGTCCCTGTCTCCTCGCATCTTTACGAAGATCGCAGAGGCTGCCCTTGCCCCGTTAAGGGAGGTGGGCATTCGCATTCTCAACTATCTCAACGACTGGCTAATCCTAGCTCACTCTCGAGACGGGTTATGCGCACACAGGGACCTGGTGCTCTCACACCTCAGCCGACTAGGGCTTCGGGTCAGCTGGGAAAAGAGCAAGCTCCTCCCGGTTCAGAGCATCTCTTTTCTCGGTTTGGAGTTGGACTCAGTCTCCTTGATGGCGCACCTTACGAACGAGCGCGCCCAGTCGGTGCTGGCCTGTTTGAAGGCGTTCAAACAGAAAACAGCGGTTCCACTGAAACATTTTCAGAGGCTCCTGGGGCATATGGCATCCTCGGCGATGGCCACCCCGCTCGGGTTGATGCATATGAGGCCGCTTCAGCACTGGCTCCAGACTCGAGTCCCGAGACGGGCATGGCGCCACGGGACACACAGCGTGGCCATTACGTCGGTCTGTCACCGTCTTTTCAGCCCTTGGACCGACCTCTCGTTTCCACGAACAGGTGTTCCGCTAGAACTGGTCTCCAGGCGCGTTGTGGTCACGACAGACGCCTCCAAAATGGGCTGGGGCGCTGTTGGCAACGGGCACGCAGCCGCCGGCCTCTAGACGGGTCCGCAGCTGCGTTGGCACATCAACTGCCTCGAGTTACTGGCAATTCTGCTCGCCCTGCGGAGGTTCCGGCCGTTGATCCAGGGCAAGCACGTGCTAGTTCGGACAGACAGCACGGCAGCGGTAGCATATGTCAACCGCCAAGGCGGTCTGCGCTCCCGCTGTATGTCATAACTCGCCCGCCGTCTCCTCCAACGGAGTTAGCAGCACCAAGTCGCTGCAAGCCACTCACATCCCGGGCAACCTCAACACTTCGGCGGACGCGCCGTAACAACAGGTTACCCTCAAGGGAGAGTGGAGACTCCACCTTCAGGTGGTCCAGCTGATTTGGAGTCGATTCAGTCAGGCACAGGTGCACCTGTTCGCCTCCCAAGAATCCTCCCACTGCCCGCTCTGGTACGCCCTCACCGAGGCCTTCCTTGGCATAGACGCGCTGGCACACAGCTGGTCCCCTGGCATTCGCAAATATGCGTTTTCCCCAGTGAGCCTGCTTGCACAGACCCTGTGCAAGGTCAGGGAGGACGAGGAGAAGGTCGTCCTGGTAAGCACCCTACTGGCCCGCCCAGACGTGGTGCTCGGACCTCATGCTCCTCGTGACAGCTCCCCCCGGGCAAATTCCCCTGAGAAAGGCCCTTCTTTCTCAGGGAAGGGGCACCATCCGGCACCCGCGCCCAGACCTCTGGAATCTCCATGTCTGGCCCCTGGACGGGACGCGGGAGACCTAAGCTGTCTCCCACCTGCGGTGGTAGACACATTCACTCAGGCTTGGGCTCCCTCTATGAGGCACCTGTATGCCTTTAAGTGGTGTCTGTTCGCTAAGTGGTGTTCTTCCCATCAGGAAGACCCCCAGAGGTGCGCAGTCAGATCAGTGCTTTCCTTCCTGCAAGAGAGGTTGGAAGGGAGGCTGTCCCCTTCCACCTTGAAGGTGTACATTGCTGCCATAGCAGCACACCATGACGCAGTCGACGGTGAGTCCTTAGGGAAGCATGATCTGATCATCAGGTTCCTAAGAGGCGCCAGGAGGCTGAATCCCTCCAGGCCACGCCTTGTTCCCTCATTGGACCTCTGTAGTTTTTCAGGGTCTACAGAGAGCCCCCTTTGAGTTTTGCAGTCAGCCGGGCTTAAGGCACTCTCCTTGAAGACTGCCCTCCTGACTGCGCTCACTTCCATCAAGAGGGTAGGTGACCTGCAAGCGTTCTCTGTCAGCGAAACGTGCCTGGAGTTCGGTCCGGGCTAATCTCACATGATCCTGAGACCCCCGACCGGGCTATGTGCCCAAGGTTCCCACCACTCCTTTTAGAGACCAGGTGGTGAACCTGCAAGCGCTGCCCCAGGAGGAGGCAGACCTAGCCCTGTCATTGCTGTGTCCAGTGCGCGCTTTACGCATCTATTTGGATCGCATGCAGAGCTTTAGAATCTCTGAGCAGCTCTTTGTCTGCTTTGGTGCACAGCGAAAGGAAGCGCTGTCTCCAAGCAGAGGATCGCCCACTGGCTCATTGACGCCATAACTATGGCATGTCTCACCCAAAACATGCCGCCCCCGGTAGGGCTACGAGCCAATTCTACCCGTGGTGTAGCGGCTTCTTGGGCCCTGGCCAGAGGTGCCTCTCTAACAGACATTGCAGAGCAGCGGGCTGGGCAACACCCAACACCTTTGCAAGGTTCTACAACCTCCGGGTGGAACCGGTTTGGTCCCAGGTAGTGGCACGCAACACAAGCGGATAAGCCCGGGATAGCCGGCTGGGTGTATCGCTTGCACATAGCGCCTTCCACCTCCTTTTGAACTGAAGACGTGCGCTGTTAATTCCCAGTAGTGTTCACAAAAGTTGTTCCCTGGTTGACTTCCTCCGAGCCCTGTGGCAGTCGAGTTTTCGGAGAGACTCGCTGCCGGCCTAGTACACGTGCTAACTAAGAGCCCGGTTCTGGGGTAGGTGCTCCGCATGTGGCGGTTCCCTGTAAGGCTAACCCCATGCGATCTATATCTTCCGCTAGTTCGTTTCCCTACTGGCAAACTGCGTCTTCCTTGGGCAGAGCCCCTCAGTCTCCATGTTGTAGTAACTCCTCCCCCATTGGGTAGGATCTACCTTGAAGGCTCTCCACATGGTTGGAAAGACCATGTGATGTATTCTTCCACTTAAATATCCCCCCCTCTCTTGGGGCGAGGTGTGGTCTCCGTGGTGTCCTCCCCTTGGGAGGGACACCCCCCGACTAGACCTGGCGGCCCAGTCGGATAATCCCCCTTCTTTTTTAGGGACTGGAAAAAGAGAAGGGGAAAGAGTCCATGACTGGGTTAAGCCTGTCTCTATCTCTGGGTAGTCGACTTGTCCCCAAAAAGGGCCGTTCGACACTCATAACTGTGTTGGGGGAGGTTACGTGTCGACCTGGTGTGCTGGCTATGAGGCACACAGCAACTCTGCCCACCACACACCGCCAGTTCACGTAACACAGTTCAGCCTTGTGGCGTTTTGTATAGGGACCCCTAGTGTCACTACATCGACACCAACGTCGAGTGAGTGACAGATAGGGAACGTCATGGTTACTGGTGTAACCTCCGTTCCCTGATGGAGGGAACGAGACGTTGGTCCCTCCTGCCACAACGCTGAACTACCCGCTGAAATGGCCGGACCTTATATCGGCTCCTCAGCGTAAAACCTGAATGAGTGGTTGCATACCAGCTCCTTTTATACCCGTATGTTCGGGGGAGTGGCATGCAAATACCACTCGCCAATTTTCATTGGCCTTTTATCAAAGACCAGAGGTGTCTTGGGCTCCCAAGAGTGACCCCTAGTGTCACTACATCGACACCAACGTCTCGTTCCCTCCATCAGGGAACGGAGGTTACACCAGTAACCATGACGTTTTTCTCTTTTGTAAGTCGCTTTGGATAAAAGCGTCTGCCAAATGAATAAATGTAAATGTGTTTCGAGATGTATTTATAAAAATGTATTTTAAACTTTACTTGGTGTCTAAAAATGCAGCAATCCTGCACAAAACGCTGAAAGAAAAAACAGCGAGATTCAGCTCAAGAATCAAAGACGACCATCCAGTGTGTGTTAACAGTATATAGAAAAACAGTGTAGATGCACACAAAAGCATTTTTAAACAGCCTCTAACTCACCCTATACATGAAGAACTGACTCAAACATGGCTGGGAAATCTGATGGTTTGTCGGAACCCGTCAAGTTTAGGTCAGGTTGATGACCTTGATTGCATGTGTAGAATAATCGAATAGTAATTTTGATATTCAAATAGTGGCATGCGAACAGTTAATCGAGTGCGGACTATCCGTGCACATCCCTAATTAAAACACCATTACACACGCTTTTGGCACCCCCCGCTGGACATTTCATTAGGAAACTGCAGCGAAATGTTTAATGAAGCATGTCATTTCATTTGCAAAAATGTTGCCACAATGGCGTCATTTTAATGGGATCAGGCTAGAAAATGTACACTTCGGTCAGGACCATTTCAAATGAATATGTTTTATAGTTTTAATTATAATCTATTGGTGTTGGGTAGTATGATTCCGTTCTGGGCAAACTCACCGCCCATCCATGCATGGACATAGTGGGGAGAGCAGCAAATCCAACCCCCCAAGGGAGTAACAGAACAGATCCAGCAGAATTATAATACAACATTGTGATTTTATATTCATATTTTCTGACAGTGCAACATGGTACATTTGTTCACTTACAGAATATAGATTAAATGGAAATTTGATAGAACTTGTGAATACTTAACAAGTTGATAATTCAAGGAACAAGGTACAATAACACATTGAAGATGGACTCACAATTGATTGCCAGAACCGCTCTGATATGTGACTACATTGTATTGGTGGACTTATCATGATCAGCTGAGCATCAGTTGATTGAAAGCTTGACTAACGTGACCTGCCTGTGTAACACAATGCTTAGTATCTCCCACCCCCTGTTTTCTGTAGACAGTAAAAGGGCAGCATTAATTATGGCAGGCTGTGAATATTTTTATGTATAAGTCGCAATTTGGTAAACCTAATTTACTGCATGTTTGTGCTTAAAAAGAAGAACAATAGCTTAATTTAAATGTTTGCCACATAGCACTATTTTTAGTGCATTTAGTGCCTAGTTAAAGGGATAGTTCACCCAAAAATGAAAATTATCTCATTTACTCACCCTCATGCCATTCCAGACATGTATGAACTTATTGCTTCTGCAGAAAACAAATGAAGATAATTTAGAAGAATATCTCAGCTCTGTAGGTCCATATAGTGCAAGTGAACTGTGAACTTTGAATCTCCAAAAAGCACAAAGTAATGCATAAAAGTAATCCATGTGACTCAAGTGGTTTAATGCATGTCTTCAAAAGTGATATTCTAGGTGTGGGTGAGAAACAGATCAGTAAGTCATTTTATACTATAAATCTCCACTTTCACTTTCTTCTAATATTTTTTGTTGATTCACATTCTTCATGCATATCGCCACCTACTGGTCAGGGCTGGTCAAAGGTGGAGATTGATTGTAAAAAAAGACATGAATATTGACCTGTTTCTCACCCACACCTATCATATAACTTCTGAAGATATTAATTTAACCACTGGAGTCGTATGGATTACTTTTATGCTGACTTTATGTGTTTTTTGGAGATTCAAAGTTCTAATCACCATTCACTTGCATTGCAAGGACCTACAGAGCTGAAATATTCTTCTAAAAATCTTAGATTGTGTTCTACAGAAGAAAGTCATACACATCTGGGATGGCATGAGGGTGAGTAAATAATGAGAGAATTTAGGGTGAACTATCCCTTTAAGATGGATTAGGGGTGGCTAGTGATTAAGACACAGCTTTTTTTGTGCTGAAATACTGAAATAATGGCTGAAACTGTTTATTGAATTCACCCCTCTGCATTCTGCCGGTATTTTGTCAGGCTTTCAAGCTTTTTCCTAGTATTTTGTCCTTTGGCCCTTTGGGAACACTTCACTGTAACCTGTAAAGACCTTTAATATTCACACCACCCAGGTAAACTTTCTATGAGATTGATGAAACACTGATACTCAGCTATTTCAGGAGAAAGAAATCGCAGTGCTATTGAGAACCTTGAACTAGTCACACTGCTCAGAAATTAAGAAAGTGTAAGGAGGATTTTACAGGGTCGAATGATGGACACGTTTACAAAATGAATGGCGAGCACATTGAATGGAAAGTTTGCAGCTTGAGTAGAAGCTTATTTTTCAAATGTGGCTACCAGTCCCTCAGAGCCTACAGTTAAACCACGCATATTATTATTATTATTATTATTATTATTATTATTTCTCTCACAGTATCTAGTGTGACTTCAGTGTATGTAATGTAGTGACTTGATTAAGAGTCTAAAACTTTTGCTGGTAATGTTCCCTATGTAGTCCTTGTTACCTAAAGTCATCTGCAAAAACACTTTTCAGGTCTTCATGCTGATTCACAGCATACATTATATAATAAAGCCTGATGACCATACTGAACTATTTGTTTAGTTTTCTAATGTACATAGTCCTTAATTAATTATTCATGTGTGGACACTCTATATTAAGGTATACAGTATTTTCATAGGTAATTAATGCTGAATGAGTGCCATCAAGCATTTATAACGTGAGATAAAATGGCTTACTATTTGGCAGATATTGCATGACAGTTGCCCTTTTTATGCATGTTGTTATAACTGCATATACATTATTTATAAGCGTTTTTAAATGACTAATCAGTCATTAATGAACACCTTTATATACCCTTAACAAAGGAAACAGTGTAAAGTGTCTAGAATCTAGAACTTTAGAAATATTAAACTTTTCTTTTAATATTTATGTTCTCTGGCCATAAGAAGTATTTGGACACTCAAGTCACACTTTAAAATGAATGTCATTACAAAGATAATAAAATATCATACCGGCATCTGCAAAGAAATTATGCTAGAGCCTTTCTTGCAAATGGGTCCCACTTTAGTAAATGTATGAAGTCAGTTCCTCTCAGGTTCACACAGGTGTAGTTCATCACATTCAACATGGATATGTTCCACTAACATTTCACAGGCAGAGAGTTTCTCTTTGCCTCCTTGAAGAATACATAGTTTTATCATTTAAAACCTTACTAACCTCTTTTTGTGTTTTTATGTTATAATGTCTTTTTTTTTTTTTTTTTTTCTCAGTTTGATATTTTTTTCTAAAACAATGACATTCATATGATTTAAGTCTGACTTAAGCTTCCACATTTTTGGTGGGCCACCTTTATTGCTGTAATATAACAGAAATTTCAGGTGTAACTCTCAGCCAAGAAATGAATGAGGCAACATACCTGTGAAATCTTCAGACAATAGCAGACAGTTCCATGCATAACTGCCAGTGCACCTATCTGATTTGTCTTCTTATGGAAGCCCATGACTGCACAAACAGCCAGTGATTCACCTCCCATATGGCTGTGGATGATCAAACCTGTCAGTATTTAAAAATGTGTAGCAACAGAAGCCAGAGAAGATACACAGACACCAGGATGCTGATATTTTATTTTTTTTAAATCTTTTCAGAGACTGACCAACAGAACACT